>NW_019394350.1:0-173874 GCF_000612105.2 Orussus abietinus | reverse complement strand
GCGCGACCCTGCCCGTGAGCAATCTCCCAATTGATCTCTGTTCTGTACTGCTCTTCGTGGAGGATGCGCGCGGCTCTCCCACTTGCCACCTGATACCCCTCAGTGGCGACCCAACTAAAGGATTCTCCTCATCTCTGCTCCCAACTCATCCTTGTGATAACAAACATCCTTTAACATCTCTTACCAATAACTTCAGCAAGCTCTGCGGCGATGAACTATTCATGATGAGTTGAAAAAAAATGAATCCTGTTAAGTGGTCCACCCATACCTGGAAAGGAGCACAAAAGGACAGGCAAAAAATCTAGGAAGTTTGAGATTAGACAGCGAATAAGTTGCTAAAAGTCAAGAATATTAATGGGAGATCGATCTCGTTAAAATGACTCAACTGGTATTTTTCGTATCATTAAGTATGCAAAAATCCATTTAAATACAGACTCGACAAAATATAATCAAAATGACTGTTCGCCGTCTCTTCCCCGTCAAGCCTGAGAAAATGACATACAGAAAAATAGAAGGACAACGTGGCCAAAAAATGGATGTATTGGTTACGAATCTTACGACTTCAAATAGCCGTTATCAGCCGTTATAAACAAACGTCAAATGCACATATATGCATACATTTCAAATTTCCAAGGCTGATTTCGAATGTGCGCGGATTTGTGGATTCGTAAAGCGCAATCCCCTTAATAGCCAATGAGAATTTCTCTTAGAGGTAAATAGGTGGACTCTCATTGGCTATTGATGATATTGCGCATGCGCTTTGCACATTTAGTTTGGAGTAATATACTTCGTGCCTGCGTAGAAAACTAGGGACGTATTATACGTTGTATTATACGCGTAGAAAACCACGTATATTACTTGACGTATTATACTTACCCAACCCTGTTACTGCTTGCAGGAAATTTAACTGCATTAAGGAGTAGCCTCCAGCAGTCTTTTCTGAACAGCTCAACGGCCATATTGGATTGCGATAGTTCCGCGATGTTCCGCCTCGAAAGACGCCATTTTTGAATATTTGAAGAAAGGAAAGATCAGTAAAACCAGCAAAATTTCTGAACTTTGTGGGTGAGGTTGAGTAAAACGACGCACAAAGTATTTTTTTTTCTCACTTTATGCAAAAGAGTGCTCATTATACAGTGACATATTTATTACGCATTGCCACGAGCGAAAGCAAGGAAAATATCACTTCGCAACTTTCGCATCGCGAAGGTACGTGTGTTTTTAGATTCATTATTTGTTAGATCTCGATCCAATGGCATAGTGAGTAGACTACAGTTAAATTCCGAGATTGGTTTCATATCGAATTACAGCTTTTCATTGTTTTGCAAGTCAACCCTCAATTGCAGCATGTACAGCGAATGCGTGCGTACGTATATACTCAACAATGAAAATGGAATAGTATGTATTCGAAAAATTTGTCGTTTACGGACTGAATTGAGACCGATTTTTAAGTATAAATTAAATCTGCCCCGTGCATTTCGTTTACGTTAATTGCATGCTCAGCATGGATATTTAGTCCGTCTCATAAGCGCTTCCCCTATTTCCTTAATTCGTTGAAAAACTATAATACACGAGTTCTTAAACATAGGGACTAGAGCGTTTCCTTGGCACAATAAAGAGGTATTGCAATAGGTATTCGTATCGTTTCCGGCATTTTCGCGTAACTTTTACGTGTGTCGTTGACAAACGGACGAAGCACCGATTTAACCCTTTGCGGTCGATGCCGCCACAGTGGCGGCATTCGCAAGTCATCGTAGAAGTCGATACTGCCACAGTGGCGGCATTCACAAGTCGTCGTAGAAGTCGATGCCGCTACAGTGGCGGCATTCACAAGTCGTCGTAGCAGTTGGTGCCGCCATAGTGGCGGCATTTGCAAGTCTTCGTAGAAGGCCGTGTCGCCAGCTTGGCGGCATTCGCAAGTCGTCATAGAAGTCGATACTGCCACAGTGGCGGAATTCGCAAGTCGTCGCCGAAGGCCGTGTCGCCAGCCTGGCGGCATTCGTTAGTCGTCGTAGAAGTCGATGCCGCCACAGTGGCGGCATTCGCAAGTCGTCGTAGAAGTCGATGCCGCCACAATGGCGGCATTCGCAAGTCGTCGTGGAAGTCGATACTGCCACAGTGGTGGCATTCACAAGTCGTCGTAGAAGTCGATGCCGCCACAGTGGCGGCATTCGTAAGTCGGTGCCGCCACAGTGGCGGCATTCACAAGTCGTCATAGAAGTGGATACTACCACAGTGGCGGCATTCACAAGTCGTCGTAGAAGTCGGTGCCGCCAGCCTGGCGGCATGGTCATTAAGGTGGAGTGAAACACGTCGAGGAACTCGATCGACGTCGATAAAGAAGATTTTTCTAAATACCTGCGTTGCCGGCGTTCGTTTTTATATTGACAGCTGAGTCGAATTATATTGGGTATTGTACCAAATGGCATACTCCACCTGTCGTTTTCGTACAATAATTATAAAAAAATCGAAGAAAATATTCAGAAATCCTCCGGATTCATGGTTTCAGAGGCCCTAACTGACTGCAGAGGGACCCCCTGCGCCATCTGTGATTTCCTGGTCAATTAAATTTTCACTCCGAAACCTCATATTTCCATCGTCTTGGCATAGAAGCGTATACAACACTTTTTCTGCCTTTATCCCGTTCAAATGCGAGTTTATCGATTACCAGTGTTCTAAATTCTAAAAAATTAAAATTGTCCTGAACCTTTAGTTTCTCGTATCAGAGCCTTCGATAATTGTACATTGATCGAAATATGAGAGCTCGACGCCATTTTGGTTCTTGTCTGGGCTGAGTTAAAAAAATTTGTTAAAAAATCCAAATTTTTAATGTATCAGGATAATTCTTAGATGATCACGAGTCATGTATCAAAGATTCGGACAGTTTGGTCCAATACTCTTAAAAAAAGTGTTGTATTCGTATCGATTGATTTGAGGGGGGTTTCACTTCACCTTAATCCCTCAAATGGTGGAGGAAATTATTTTGTTTCGGGCATGGAGATGTGCGTCATATGCTAAATTTACTGGCTGGTAAATTGACTAGCTGGTACTCCCATAAGAAATTTGCCGATCGCAAAGGGTTAAAAATTGATAAGGGGCTTCACCGAGAGAAAAATATGTCGCGCCCGTACCTGTAACACGGTCGGTACACTTAGAGAAATGATCCTGCGACGATTTCGAAAACGAATTTTATTCCTACTATCTTCCGTTATCACGACATCCAACTTATCCTACTTTTTGGCACGAACTTGACCGTGTCACGTGTCCCACAAACATCGAAAATACATACACTTTGACCTCTACACCTTCTACAATGCCCGTGTACGAAAATCTCGTTTTATAGTCGCAGATACATTAAGACCGATTAATGAAGTATCTTTTATCTCACCAAGTGTTCCAGTTTTGGGCGGATTAAGTACTCCTTGAAGCGATCGAATTTCACGTGGAATACGAGGTGTATACCGAAGAAGGAGAGTGGCCGATAACGTTAAAGAACAACGAAAGCTGAGTTAATTCAGGGGAATCTAGATGAAGGATCGAAGGTAACACTTTCCTCTCGGTATACATTATCGTGGTAGCGATTTCTCCGACTCTTTTAATGCTTCGACGTCTTGCCAGGTCTCTCAATGTTGACAATTGTAGCCGCAGTTCGTATAAAGATGCGTCCTTTGGTGGTCCCGTAGATGGTGGCGATGCTTGAATCTTTTCTTGCAACTCGAGCACTGAAATCTTGGCCCAACTCCACATTCGAGTCGCAAATGCCGAGTAAGGTTGCACTTGTGCGAGTAGGTCCTGTCGCATTTCGGGCACAAAAAGGGCGGCCGCTCCTTCAGTTCTTTAATCCTTTTCCACACTGAAACATCAAATCATCAAACATCAAAGTGCTACCGCGAGATACGAGTATCCGCTGAGTACGACGAGAAAATAAAGAGACACCAATTCATGCTGCGGCAGACAATAGTGGGCCCAAATCAAAGACAAAAATGTCCCAAAACTAGACAAAAGAAATTCGATCTGTATCTCTGTGCCCTCCTTCGGGTACTTACACTTTACATCGCATACTTATTTCATAAACTACTAATTATTATTGATATTCATCGAGGAGCGACTTGAGGATTCGGCGGTTACGTAGATTATTCGTTACGTTACATTCTATTTGTTTTGTTTGTTTTTTTGTTAAATGCGGAAATAGGTTTTTATCTATCATGTATTTATTTCATTGCTTTGTACAATGTACTCTCTCGTTAGATTGTCTATCCCCTCCGCTTATGTGTAAAATTCCTGGTGTGTACAAACGTGTACAATGGTTTTCAGACTTTGTTCCATTTGCGTGTTCATCTTCTTCGAACAGACTTCTCACAGTTGGCCCTGTATCGGTTTAGTCTTAACAAAAATATATCTTCTACGCGCATAAACTCTCTTGCCCGGAACTTTGGTTCATCACAGTCCATCGATTACTCATCTCGTGGCAAAAGAAAATAGATTTCGATCGTTCCTACTGTTCCTATCGACATTTTTCTTTGTCCCGACTTACACGTAAACGTAAATTCAAAGGGTAAATCAATGATTTAAACCAAAGTGAAGCACGAGAATCATTCTCGGATGAATTTTTTCTAACGTTTCTCCATCAAGAAAAAATATCTCATCTCATAACGTCATACTTGTATGTCCTTAAGCTTTAATCACGATAAGCCTTCATTCAACTAATCTATAAATAAATGCGACTGACTTGAATATTCGTTAACGAACATAAATTGCACCTTTTAGTGACTAAACGGTACATGGATATATATATACGTATATTATATCTGTCACAGTCTCACTCTTCCTCTTGAACAAAAGGAACCATTAGTGGCAGTGTATAATCCAAAATTTGGTATCGCATGGAATAGTAAAATGGAAGACGGAAACTAATAACTGATATTTTTTGTCAGTCTTCAAGCTGTAAATAAAAAAAAATAACGGGATGGGTTCTGAGAAATTATCTAACCAACATTTAATGAACAAGACCACTGCACCCTCGGGGCTAATTTCCGCAGGGTTCTAATACATACTGTTCTAACACGGAAATGAAAGAAAAAAATGTGAACCCTCCCGAAACTCAAGAAACCTGCTCGAGACCGCATCGAAAAAATGAAAAACCATCCAACGAATAAAATGTCTAACAAAACGCGACTGGAGTTCCTTGCGGCCTGGGTTTTTCTGAAATGAAATATCACTTTGATTAGCGACGAAGAAAATGATCAGGACTCCTGGCTAGAGGGATGGAATGAATATTCGCAACCGAGACAGCCTCGGTTTAGGATTTCTGGTGGGTACGCATGTGGAGCATAAGGTTGTGCTTGTGTTTCGATTTCTTGTGGCAAATTGGACACTCGAATTGCGGTTCCACGCCGCATTCGAATCGGATGTGCCTGTTGAGGGAGTGATGCCTCGCGTATGCGTTTCCGCATCTTGGGCAAGAGTATCCGGAAGCATCTTTGGAGCTCGCGGAAACGTTATGGTTGATCCTTGGACTGGTCCGTTCGCAAGCAATGGGGTTGACGAAGAGATGCTTTGGATCGCTAGAATTCTGTACATTTTCCACCTCCTGGAAGTCCTCGACCAGTTTTCCAGGCTCCTCGATGAGCTTCCCAGGGTGCTCGGAGGCAGAGCTCGAGAAGGAAGCTTCGGTCAGCTGATTTTCCGCCATGAGTCGCAGATAGAGACTTTGGTACTGGTAGTACCACTCGATGGCAGCCCCTGGAGAGTACTTGCGCTCTAGAAAAGACACAAATACGTTCAGCTGAATATATACCACGATCCCCGACTGGTTAGCTCCTTTTCCGGGCTTTTTCGACTTGGCTCGGCCACCACTCGTCTATTCTTGTGCTAGCCACGACTAGGGACAGAACGTAGGACGAACACAAAACGAGCTCAGGACACGTACCAATCACCACAAGCATCGCGGTTTTTCCGATTCGCTGTAACTCGACAATCGATTCCTGGGTTTATCACCTCATACCGCCCCTCCATTTTTCCCGCTAATTTCCAGGATTCGAGTCCTTCGACTGCGGCGATCTCGAGAGCAAGACGAGTCGGCCATTCCTATCGAGACGGAGACCCGAGAATGAGACTGAAATTCGTTACAAGGGTTGCGCTTCCGCTTTTATTCGTTATCCAACAGGTCGATCGATAGATCTATAAATGTACATAGAAACTGCGAGTGTACTTCGCGAGTAGGTTCGTTCATATTTTCGAAAACCCCAATGGGAAACCTACCTCTCGGTCGGCCTTAAGCTCGAGACATTTGAAGAAGAGGTTCGATTCGCGGTATTCCGGGAATTCGAAGGATGCCGGGGCACTTATTTTTTGTCTCACACCGTTTTCCGGAAACGTGCGCCCGGTGACGGGAAAAGTACGGGAAATGTTCCGCGAGTCAGCGATTTTTCCGCAGCTTGTGTCTACCCTTGTAGTGCTCGTTGAGCTTGTACCGATGATAGAACCTTTTCGGGCACAGCCGACAGCAGAATTTTTTCTCCTTGTTCCCACACTCGACGCGCTGGTGTCGCAACAAGCTGTCCCTCCACTTGTAAGCCTTTCCGCAACCGGAGCAAACGTTGAGGGTGCTACCACCGTGCAACAAGTTGACCGCACTTTGAACCTCGAAGGCAGCCGGCAGGAAGTGCATTCGCGAGGAGAAGGTGTCTGAAAAGGTAACGAAGAAGCCCGTTTAAAAGCAGCTCCGTCCAGGAGAAATAAGAACCGAGTTTCGGTCATGGTTCGTCCCATCAGCCCGAAAGCTCGCCTTAAACCCCTACCCGATACACCCGATTCGTGCCTTACTCGGAATAATTGTTCTCCGGGAACATTTGCGACATATCCCGACACATGTATGCAATCGATCGCCCAGGATGCATCAATTCCCGGCGTTCCTCCCGATCTCCTCGAAGCAGCCCTTCGAGATACGAGGCGAAAGCGTTATCGAGTTTCTTTATTGATGAAAAAGATACAACCGATAGACCGCATCGCCCGGGGTTTCCTAAACCGAGTCGGAAGGTTCCTAAACCGCCGTTCGCCTTCCTCGAGGTTCTCTTCCGAGTGTTTATAACAAAGTCTCCTCGCGTCCCGATTACGGGCCGTGCATGGCGAAAATGTGGTTGCGCAGCTCGTATCGGTACTTGAACTTCCGGTCGCACTTGACGCAGGAGAACCTTTTCTCCTTGTTCCCGCAGTCGACTCGTTGATGTCTCCGCAAGCTGTCCTGCCATTTGTACTTCTTCCCGCAATCCGTGCAGACATATTGCGGATTCTGGACGGGGATGTAGGTGTCTCCCGTGAAGACGTTCGCCATAGAGTAGTTCGAACAGGGCTCCTCGCAGGATTTCTCTCCCACGGGGAAGTTGTCGAAGCTTTCATGGGGTTCGACCATGTTCAGGGTTTTCCTCTCCAGCATCCACAGGGCGTCGTACTCCTTCGGGTCGTCGCCGCGAGCGCTCGAGTCTGCGAACAGAACGGACGAGGAGGCGGGTTAGACGTGCTCTACCGAGGAGAAGAATCCTGACTTTACTCACCCCGAGGAGGACTTGATAATCGAGCGACCGAGGCTTAAGAAAGGCAGATAAGACTATCTGACTGCCTTCCGACGAGGGAGCGCAGCGGGATTCGTGGGACTCCCATAACCGGCCTCCAATTTCCGTAAGCTCGTTTATTCGGGGTGATTAGTCAGCTTCGAGAGCTCGGTGATACAGGTATCGATAAATGTACACAGGCTGCGAGCCTCCGTGGACGGAGCTTTTTCGCGACAGAGCACGCACGAGCTTACATCGTATTATCGGTTACAACCCACCGATTTCCAAGTAGGCGCGCTTTTTAAATCCATGCACGTCCCCTCGTATCAAACGAATCCGGGACCTCTATGTACGAGCGATAACAGGTAGCGGACACAGGTGTCGCGATAGACTACTTTTATGTACAAAATTGTTAGGTGGTAGTGGCATAATCGTACAGCTTCGTCGCCCGTTGTCGCGGAAAACCTCCGTGTACGCCCGCGTTAACGAGTTACTCTAGTTTACAAGGGGCGGAGAATCGCCGCTGCGATTTCCGGCACTTGGAAGGATCGCAGAAAATCCGCGAGGATGTCCGAAGGACACTGGAAGCGATCGAAATCCAGCCTCTTGAAGCTTCTGCCGGAAGGACCGCGAGCCTCTCTTTGGGTCTTTATTTCGATGCTGAACTTCCAGGTCTAGTATATAACTTCAGGTTAAGTGAATCGTTTTAGCGAGTTCGTTAATTCTCTTCCTTGTTTCCGCAGACCAGGCGCTGGTGCCTCCTCAGGGTGTCGAGTCTCTTGTAGGTTTTTCCGCAACGTCCGCAGGGGTATTGCAGCTGCAGGATCTCGGTTTTCTGCTGCTCGTCGCGAAAGGACAGCAGGGTGTCGCACTTCTGCTGGTGTCTCTTCAGGCTGTCTATCCTCGTGTAGCCTCTTCCGCATCCGGTGCAGCTGAACTGCGGATATCGCAAGTTTTTCTCCTCCACGGTCGGATAGAGGACCGGGGGACTGCCCAAGAGGTAGCTCGCTTCCGTGTGGAAGGACACGCCGAATGTGTCTTCGGGACTCACTTTCTCCTCGATCCCCGGCGCACTTTCATCTGCAAAAGATATTAGCGATTTATTACGTAGGGGTCCATATTTGCGGAGATTCGCAGCTCGCGAAACTGCTCGCCGCGACCGCTCGATGATTCCACGCTTTGGGATCGATTAGAACTTCCGGGGGAATGACAGATTTCGGATGTATGAGTGTGTGCACGGGATTTAGGGTATGCCACATATCACACTGGAAATGCAGAGATGCTACTAGGTATCATAGATGCAAAAACCTCTGTATTAACGTATACCTTCTCTCCGATATCTCACACCTCGCGAATCCTGGGCTTTGGTTGCCGAGAGGTCCCTGGCTCTCGCGGATGGCGAATTATATTGTAACTCTGATTGTCCTCCTACATCTGCAATATGCAACTATGCAAATGTATAGGAACAGCGGGTAATGACGACAAAATCGGCGCTCACTTAGATATCGCAATTTTTCGCCCAAGATAACGCGAGCATCTCGGAATTCCAAATTAGAAAAATCGACAACTATTGTGTACTCGTCAAAAAATTAAGTAAGTCATATTGTAACTCCGATTGTTCTCCTACATTTGCAATATGCAACTATGCAAATATATGGGAACAACGGATAATAGCGACAAAATCGGCGCTCGCTTGGATATCGCAATTTTTCGCCCAAGTTAGCGCGAGCATTTCGGAATTCCAAATTAGAAAAATCGACAACTGTAGTGTACTCATTAAAAAATTAAGCGAGTCATATCGTAACTCCGATTGTCCTTCTACATCTGCAATATGCAACTATGCAAATATATGGGAACAACGGGTAATAGCGACAAAATCGGCGCTCGCTTGGATATCGCAATGTTTCGCCCAAGTTAACGCGAGCATCTCGGAATTCCAAATTAGAAAAGTCGACAACTATTGTGTACTCGTCAAAAAATGAAGCAGGTCATATCGTAACTCCGATTGTCCTCCTACATTTACAATATGCAACTATGCAAATATATAGGAACAACGGGTAATAGCGACAAAATCGGCGCTCGCTTGGACGTCGAAATTTTTCGTCAAGTTAACGCGAGCATCTCGGAATTCCAAATTAGAAAAATCGACAACTATAGTGTACTCGTCAAAAAATTAAGTAAGCCATATCGTAACTTCGATTGTCCTCCTACATCTGCAATATGCAACTATGCAAATGTATAGGAACAACGCGTAATAACGACAAAATCGGCGCTCGCTTGGATATCGCAATTTTTCGGCCAAGTTAACGCGAGCATCTCGGAATTCCAAATTAGAAAAATCGACAGCTATAGTGTACTCGTCAAAAAATTAAGCGAGTCATATCGTAACTCCGATTGTCCTCCTACATCTGCAATATGCAACTATGCAAATATATGGGAACAACGCGTAATAACGACAAAATCGGCGCTCGCTTGGATATCGCAATTTTTCGGCCAAGTTAACGCGAGCATCTCGGAATTCCAAATTAGAAAAATCGACAACTATAGTGTACTCGTCAAAAAAATGAAGCGGGTCGGATGTACATGAAAAGGCACATTGTATGCATCGGGGGAAAAGAAGATAGAGAATCGTCGTTTGCGTAAAACTGATTCGTGAAATTCCGTTTTCCTTCGGAAGCATCTGTGACATCTAATTCTGCGATTCTCCCGCTCTTATCCCACGACACGTATCGACTTATTATTGTAATGAATTGTCAAAGTGAATATCGAAAAGGTATCGGCCGCTCTTAAGGAAGGAGAGTAGAGAAACGACGACTTTACTCCCGTGCGTGTCTCGATTTTGATATTCCGGTAAAAAAAAGAAAATATACTCCAGTTCCCCCGCGGTCGATCAAAATGATTCGATTAGCAAATTCTCCTGATTTTGACAAATCGGAGAGAGTGTTTGGCCCTGTTAGCGAAGAGACGCGCGGACGGCGAAAAATGCGAAACTCCGAGTCTAGAGAGTGGAAATAAATTCGTTCCATTAGATGAAAATATCATTTGATACGGTCTGTCTCGGTCTTTTTCACCTTCTGCGCCTCCCTCCGCGTTTCGTGCACTATGCTGACTTTTTTCCGACCTGCTGCGAGTCCTTAGGAAAGTGCATGGACTTGACGTGATTCGCCAAGATGGTGGACCTCGTGAACTTCATGCCGCACCACTCGCACACATTTCTGTTAGGATTGGTACCCCCGCAATAATGTTTCTCGTGTCGGCGTAGACTGTCCATCCTAGAGAAAGACTTCCTGCAAGCCCTGCAAACGATTCGCCGGTGGATGGACTCTTTCTTGACCGCGTTAGCGCGGGTCTTCTTCTCGACGATCGGCACTTCCTTGGAGGGCGTTAACAAATAGTTCTTCGTTTCGATTCGCAGAAATTGTTCCGGTATCAGATCCTCCTCCTCCGGGAACTCTTGCTTGACACTCCACACAGAACTCAAAAATGGACCTGCAGAGGAAACGGAACTTTCGTTACGGGTTACGATCTCGCTGAGACTTCTCAGAGTCTTAATTAGAGATTATAGCTATTAGTAGGAAGGGTTGGAGATTCACGAGTAAGAGTAGGGTAAGCGTGGGGGTAATGAGGGAGTAACGAGAAAGCACATGCAAGAAGTCCAGAGCAAAACGGAGTTGCGGGTGGTCGGTTTCGGAAATTCTCGGATAATTCTCGGAAAATTATCGGAAAATTCTTTACGGATATCGTGGGATGATCGGCGGTCCCCTCGGCGCTCCTCGTTCAACTGAACATTTATTCCCACTCTGCAGAATTGCCCGTGATAGCAACACACGTGCATCCGAAATCCGATTTCGGGTACTTTGCGACTCACTTCGGGCAGTGACCGTTGATCTCGTTTATTTACTCATGGCAGAACAGTCGGTGGTTCCTTGAAACCTCCTTAGCGAGATTTTTAATACCTTAAGACATACTATGTACAGCTTCCCAAGTACGCACTCGACGTCGCGCGAGTACTTGCGTCAATCCCAGTATATAAATACGGCCCGAAACCATTAACCAGCCATGCAAAACGTGAACGATTCCGTCGACCCTCGATTCGGTACTTATGAACCCAAACTCCCTTCGTTCCACCTCAGTCGCGATCGTTTAATCGCTAGCACCTTCTTAACTATTAGAGATTACGGAAACTCTTCAGGGCGGGTCAAAGTTCGCGTCGACTTCTCCTTTTCAAAGACTTTTCCCTTCCATCGGCCGCGGGGATTTCCCATCTAGAATGGTCCAGGATCCGCCATGTGCTTTATCGACACGTGGTCTTTCAGCTGGTATCTTCGGAAGAACTTCCGGCCGCAGAAACTGCAGGAATAGCGGCCCTCCTTGTCGCCGCACTCGGATTTCTGGTGTCTCCTCAAACTGTCCATCCACGTGTACGACTTCCCACACTCCCCGCACACGTAGTATTGCTTGTTGGATTTAGAACAACCGGAGGAAACCGGGGAACTCGTGTCCGTCGTCCCAGGAACCCAGAACATAGTTCGGCCGGGGAATGGCTGCGCCGCATCTGCGAAAGAAAATTATTTTAGTACCTGTTCTTAAGCCGGAAGGTGTTCGATGAGTCTTCAGGTGTTAGATGAAATTATATCCTCGCTATGTCGGTACTCTTTTATTATGGGAAGTGGTACAGGAAACGGGAGTGCGAGGCGCACGACCTCGACTGATCGAGTAATGGGAGAAATAATGTGAAATTAAATGAAACGTCATCGTCGACGTTAAATGTCGCGCTTCCGGCAATCCATCATGTGCTTGTCCAACTCGGTTTGGGTCTGAAATTGCTCCTTGCAAGATCCACAACAATGGGACTTGGTCGATCTTCCGCAGAAATACTTGACGTGTCTTTCGAGGGTCGCCACGTCGGTGAATCCGATTTTGCAGGAGAGACAGAGATGCAAATCCGTCACTTTCGAGGGCTTGCGAACGATGATGTTGGGCTTCAATTTTGTAGGCCTGTTTTTCGAAGCGATTGGGCTTGGCATCGATGATGGCGGAATCGGTAGCACGGCGATTTTTCCCTCGCTGTTCGTCGCGTTCTCCAGGAAACCTAGAGTCTTGATCAACCAGGTAGCCTTCGGGATGTTGGAGCCTTGATGTCGGGACGATCCGATGCCTGAAATCAAATTCGAATGCTGATTTGGAGCACGAGGAAAAACAGAGAAAATCGCTCGTATTAGGCCGAGGGACACGACTTTCGATTAGTGCTGGTTAATGCCTTAAGGACAATGTAACACAAAACGAGAAAAAGGTACCCCTTTTCATCCGGGGGAATTTTCTGGAGGTGTGGAATAATCGATAATAATGTTAATTATAGTAATTAGGGAAATGGATTGACCTAGCTCCGTTGTTATTCCCACGGAGAGAGGAAAACGCTGGTCTGTGGACAAGTCTTGTCGTGATATGATAATGGAAATTGGTATTTTAGAGCACTTCCGAGATCTGGATTCGAAACCGTCGGAAAGAAGGTGGAGGTTGAGGAGTAGATGGTGGAAATGAATTCGTAGCGTCCGGTTTCCATGTCTGTAAAAATAAACCAGAGTCATCGGAGGTTCGTTAAAGTGTATTTCCAGGATCGAGACATTCGGCAGACTCTTAGGAACCGCGGTGCTTCGAATTGATGTGCTTGGTGAGCTCGTATCTCCTGTAGAACATTTTCAGGCAGCCCTTGCAGCGGTACTTGGGCAGTTTTCCGCACTCCAATCTCTGGTGTCTCCTGAGATTATCCATCCATTTGTACCCTTTGCCGCACTCCCCGCAGAGGAATCGCTGGTCGTTAACAGGAGTAGACTGTCCTCGGTGGCGTGGGAAATTGTCCAGCTTCTCGACGATGTCCAGGACGTCGGAGGACAACTCCATGGCCGCGATTTCCTCCCCGATGATGGTCGCATCTGGAACGTGAAAGAGCGATCGGTCACTACTGCTCGTTTTCCGACACGTCGAGAGCGGAAACCGCAGGTTGGCAGATTGGCACCTGAAAGAAGCAGAAATGGTCCGTTAAGAAAAATCCTGGCCTTACCGAGGGTAAATTAAAGAGACCTTTTCGCCATTCTGAGGATCAACAAATGCAGTTTCCTTCCCTCCCTCGGGGAGGGACATTTCTTTTTTCACGAAAAATGCGTTCTTTAGGGGCGCAGAGATCGCAGATCTGGCCACGTCTGGTGACATCGAGTTCGTGTATTTTACAGGAGATATCGCAATGTACAGGTGACAGAGTCGCGTCGACCGGGACGCGTTACACCGTCGGCTTGGAATGGTGCGCGATAACGTGTTCCCGGAGTCGGTCGCGCCTGAAGAATTTTTTATAACAAAATTGACACTCGTTCCTGGCCTCCTTGTTGCCGCATTGTAGCTGATGTCGACGTAGGTTCCACATCCAGGCGTACTCCTTGCCACATTGGCCGCAGATGAAGACCTTCTTGCCGAGGTCCGACGTCCTTGCCGTCAGGGACACCGGAGACGACCTGTCGGACTGCGTGTCGGGATAGTCGTCCACGGGGGCGGACTTCTTCTTCTTCTTGACGGTCCACACCCCAGAGATGACGAGACCTGTCGGTACAGAAGATTCCAGAGTTAATCCCGAGAACCGGCAGCCTTGGCGGGAAATAGCCCCTCAAAGATAGAAAAAGGCCCTCTCCTTATCACTCGACCCTGAAGAGAGGGTCGCTCTTGGACGGGTTAGCCTGAAATTGCGGGATGCTCGGGACAACATGCGGGGAAATCGCTCCTGAATGGACGATCCCTTTTTCGAGGCTTTACCCCTCACCAGAAGTCGTTAGCAGGAAACTCCGGAAAAGTGATCGAGCCGCCTCGAAGACCGGCCAGGATCCAGAAGGAGCGATTACGTTTACGCGATTGATTTATTCGTTACAGTAGATACAAATCCAGAGAGCCTTGAACGATCCGACTCCCTCCGAGGAAATGCTCGATTCTCTTAATCTATAACAGCGAGTAACACGAAGTCTTTGAGACGGAACCGCGCTCGACGCCGTTTTTTAAGGCTCGCTCGCACCTTAAATCCCGCCAACGGGTTCGGCACCCACTTTTTTAATCCTGGTAATTTTACGCCCTGCGTTTACGTCGCCTCGCGACGCCTTTATATTTCGTGCATTCGGAATTCTACGTGGCACCGGATGGGCGCGTGATCATTAAATCGGACTCCTTATCCAAATCTCTTACACCGGATTGGTTAATCGGTTAAAATAGTACTACTCTCAGTTAGACAATTAAACCACATCCAACCGTTAACCCAAATCGAGCTCTGGGCTGATCCTTGTTTGTTGAAATTGAAAAAAAAATACATTAATTCGGTAATTAATTATTTAATTAATTTAGTGTCCTATCGAGGTTGGAACCCGATCGCACCTTTCCTTCTCTCGCTTTTCGGGGATTCGTCTTAAGACGATGAGATTTCCTCCGCAGTTGCGTGACGGGAATTTCTGTTTCGCGTTTCTTGGACAGTCTTTGCTACTACTTCTAGTTATCTATCGCGCTATTAATAAAAGGAGAAATAAAAAAACGGGCGCTGGGACGTGGATGCTCTTTTTTAGTCGCTCTTCTTCTCCATGATCTCTCTCAGCTTCCTCTCGCAGCCGACTATGTGCGAGTTCAGGACGAATTTGTGCTTGAACCGTCTGTGACAAATTGGACAGACTTCGCAAGGGATGACACCGCATTCGAGTCGCTTGTGTCTGCTCAGGGACGTGGTCGCTTTGTAGGACTTGCCGCACCTGTTGCACACGTATTTCCCGCCGCCATCTTTTCTGCCCCTGCGCTCGACTTTCGCAGGAAGTTTGTAGCCACCTGATAACGAGTTCCCCGACCAGGACATTTCGGTGACCTGGGACAGCAGCATCGACGTCAGGGATCCTGAAACGAAAGGTCAAACTCGTTAGAGTCCCGAAATGGCGAGTCTTCCGTCAGCGCTGGAAGATAGCTCCCCCTCGATATATCGCATGTCCGATAAGGAATTTCTCACCGATATTAGGAAACTCCCTGAGACCGTCTACACGGAATCTACATATAAATAAATCAATTCGGCTGGACTCGTAAGAGAAAAGGACCTCGCGCAAAATTCGGAAATGGAGTTTTTCCAACTCTCCTGCACCGGAGTGTTAAGCCATTTTTCTTCGGCGATGGGTCTTTTTTCTTTCTTTTCGCATCGGTGTATATTTACATATGTACAACATGACACGGTTGAAACAACGCAGAGCTTGCACAGTAATTTATATTTCGTCCGGCCGAGATTTACGGAAATTAGGGGAAATTAATCCTCGAGTCTAACAACACCTAGCCACTATTAGGACCGGCTCCTTTTATCGCTTAAAGCTCGATGTAGTAAATGATTAATTAAACGCGTGACTACGACACTTTGATTGTCAAACTTAACGAGTTCTTAACAGATATTCGAACTTAATCGTGTATGCTGAATTATTAGTCGCTCGAGCAAACCCCGGGGTGGAGGCGAGGCAAATCGTTAGAAAACTCCCTTAAATTTCTACTAAGAGTGCTTTGCAAAGGGGCGAGATGTACAGGGGTGTAACGAAAATATATATATATATATATTCGATAAAATATATGTCGACGGATTCATGGCTCGCGGCGGTCGATTAAATGGTCTCGTAAAATTCCTTCTTTCGTTTGCAGGAGGCAAGATGGCGCGTGAGCTTGAATCTGTGGGTAAACTTCTTCCCGCAAATGGTGCAACTTTGTCTGGGCTCGACCCCGCACTCCAGTCTCTGATGTCTCCTCAGGGAAGTCTCCAGTTGATAACCCTTTCCGCATCTAGTGCACTTGTGGATCACCGGCCTCCGGGTGTACTTGAGGTTTTCGATGTTCTTCACCGTCAGCCTCGGCACTAAAAAATAAAGGGAAGGTTCGACAGTCAGCGATGGAAGAGAACGAAAAACGGGGCGCGAAAAAAGGGTAACGAGAGGACGCGAATGGGGCGCGAGTACACTTTAGTGGTTCGGAAATGCCTTAAAGATATTATTATCGACAATCTCTGGCAATGTACATGAGCGTAATCCTCTCTACGAAGTCGGCCATTCTGAAATATGGTACATAAATCGATTTTCCATGTTCTTGTTTCTTTTTCTTTTACCAAGTCTCCCCGAGAACGGTCTCACCTAGGATGAAGAAATCAGAGTTTCTCAGGAACTACCTTACCTGAGAGTCTCTTAAATGTACCTGTTTCTTTTCTGTTCTTTTCTTTTTGCGAGAAAGTTAGACGGTATGTCCCGAGCTAAAACCAATAAACCTTTATTACGTCGGTCTGCTACAACGAGTCGCATTTTACAGGGTCGCCATTGTGTCACTTGTGGTCCATGCTAATCATGTGTCTCTGCAGGTGGCACTTCCTCTTGAAGTTGCGCTTGCAAAGGGGGCAAACGAAGGTGCTGGATGATTTCCTCTGACGCTTTTGTTGATGGCCGCCGCGTTTGGACGACTTTTTGCGGTCCAGAGGGACGGCATCTTCCGTCAAAGGCGCCGCGCTGGGGGATTCGGACATGTCTGAAAACCACGACAATCGATACGTTAGAGGACCGTCCAAAATAGGTGAAATTCAGGCGAGGATGCGGCTGGAACTAGGAAATGAGGGTCGCATTCGACTACGAATTAGATAAAAAAGACTTTTTCATGGAGTCATTGCGCCATTGTAATTCGAAGATAACGTAACGTTAGAAGAGATAGAGGGTCTACCGCAGAAAACGGGACGCGTTACACACGATACACCATTTCTTGAGAACGGGTCGGCGCAGTTTCCAAAAAAGAAAGGAAAAAAAAATAGAAGAAAAAACAACAAAAAAGAGCTATTGATAACCCGAGATCACAGATATGCGTCCGTCGAGGTGTTAAGTCAAACCTGGGTGAAATCAGTAACTTCTGAAGTACCCACTTTTAGCAGTTCAACACAATTCGTAAAAAGCCACCACTCTTCGAGGTCCTTGGCTAGGGTGCCAAGGACCAAATTGTCCTTTCGTTTTCCTTGATAACAGGAAGGACAGATTCGATGCTACCGCTACTTTTTCACCGGAAGTCTCTACTTTTACTCTTCCTTGTTCACAGGTTGATCGAGTGAATGAGCCTCGTGTGCGATTGCCAGCGGTGCTTGTGCTTAAACTTTCTTCCGCAAATCGGGCACTCGAAAGTCGGGTCCTTTCCGCACTCGACGCGCAAGTGTTTTTTGAGGGAATCTCTCCAGAGGTACTGCTTCCCGCACTGGAAGCACATCCAGGTTTTCTTAGAAGAGGCTGAAAGAAGAAAATCGAACGTCCGTTAGCTCTCTCCTCCATCAAGGTTTCCGAGAAGTTCAATACAGCCGATTTTCGAGAACAATTCGCGCGTCTACCTACCTATCATGAAATACAATATGGAGGTGGTTTTCATACATTTAGAGAAGACATTTCGTATTCCATCTAGAGTGAAATAGGGTAGAAATGAGAGGCGCGCATTCGATCTTAACCCTTCCTGTATTCTCATCTCTCCCAGAGAACGTCTTACCTGAACGTCTCATTTGTACTCGATGTCACTCTAAAAGCGTAATTACTACACACGGAACGTGAACGAAAAGGGGGTTTCCAAGAGAGAAAGAAATTTATTGCACTTCGCTCGAAATGGGGAGGGGTATCAAAAGTGAATTCATCTCGGAGGTCGAGGAAGAAGTCTCGTTCAACGAAGATCGAGTCGGTGGACGCGCCTCGAGTGCGACTGCCATCTGTGCTTGTGCTTGAATTTTCTCCCGCAAATGACGCACTTGAAGGTGGGCTCCTTCCCGCACTCCACGCGAATGTGGTTCATCAGAGATCCCCTCCAGACGTAACGTTTTCCGCACCGAAGGCACATCCAGGTCTTCTTAGGGAAAGCTGGAAGAAAACGATCGAACGTAAGTGAGAAGATCCGGAGATCATCGAGATGTGCCTCGAGGTTGTCCACCCTTCCTCTTGTCCAACCTCGGGGACCTCCTTCGCGGCTCTAGTTCTATGCAACGATCGTGGGCGTGTCTATTCGCTAGGTACTTCCGGAAGATCCGAATAAGTCGAGCTGGTCTTGTAGGAAAATTAATTTATTTCTTAGCTACTTAGGTACCCGCGTGCAGAAACTACTCGCTCCTTAGTTAAGGTGAAGTGAAACATCCTTCAAATCAGTCGATTCGAATACAACACTTTTTTTTAAAGGTATTAGACCAAACTGTCCGAAACTTTGACACATCACTCCTGATCATCTAAGAATTGTCCTGACACATTAAAAATTTGGATTTTTCAAACAAATTTTTTAACTCAGTCCACACCAGAACCAAAATGCCGTCGAGCTCTGATATTTCGATCAATATACAATTATCGAAGGTTTTGATATGAGAAACGAAAGAGTCAGGACAATTTTACGACAATTTAGAGCACTCTGGTAATCGATAAACTCGCATTTGAACAGGATAAAGGCAAAAAAAGTGTTGTATGCGCTTCTATGCTAAAACGATGGTAATACGAGGTCTCGGAGTGCAAATTTAATTGACCTGGAAATCACAGATGGCGCAGGGGGTCCCTCCGCAGTCAATTAGGGCCCCAGAAGGCATGAATCCAGAGGATTTCTGGAGTTTTACTTCGATTTTTTTATAATTCTTGTACGAAAACGACAGGTGGAATATGCCATTTGGTACAATACACAATATAATTTGACCCAGCTGTCAATATAAAAACGAACGTCGGCAACGTAGGCATTTAGGAAAATCTTCTTTATCGACGTTGATCAAGTTCCTCTACGTGTTTCACTTCACCTTAAGGTTCCGCCGAACGAGGAGCTTTAAGGATCTGTCAACAAGGATTCGTTCCATGCATGCGCCGAATGTGCGACTGCCACCGATGCTTGTGTTTGAACATCCTCCCGCAAAAGGTACACTTGAAGGTGGGCTCCTTTCCGCACTCTATCCTGACGTGGTTCATCAGAGACCCTCTGCAGGCGTAATGCCTTCCGCACTGGAAGCACACCCACGACTTGACTTTCACAGGCCAGTCTGAAAAATAAGCAACACCTCGGCATCAGTACTACCGTCAAGAAAAATCGATCAATTAATTCCGGGTTCCGCAATAATTCTTGATTCCATAACTTTACGTTTATCCTCGATCATCTTGGTACGTAAAAATCGACCGTCGATATCCTGCCCCGCAGAAATAAATATCGCTAATTTTTAGAAAAACGGCAATGATACAAGAATTTTGCAGATCTTCAGAGAAGCCCTTTTGCGGTGACGTGCTCTTCTTCGTCCATTGAGTCGGCTTGAATTTCCGGCTCGGTGAACGCCCTGAAAAACGAGGAGGTTCGTTAAACCGAGTTTAGAATCCCAGGTCTTGATTTCGAGAATTAAATGGTATCTAGTCCGATGTAGATTGAAGGGGTTTGCTCGAACTCAGTGCACCGAATTTCCTAAGCAAATATAGTACGCCCTTTATTAAACTCGGCCGGCGCGTTCGAGGGTTTACAAGGTTATCGCGGAGAGGAGTGGCGGCTAGGATTCATCTGTGGAACCAATTCTTGTTGTCCCTGTAAAGATGGAAGGAGGCGGCGTTTTCCGGCTTGTGGACGGTCTTGAGATGTTTGGTCAGATGATGCTTCTGCTTGAACCGTTTCCCGCAGATGTAGCAGGGGAACTGCCTCTCCTTCCCGCAGTGGCCGGTGTGGTTCCACATGGTCTTCTTGTTGAAGAACACCTTGCCGCAGATCCGACACGGGTACACCATGGTGTCCAGGAGGCCTGGAAGAGAAAAGAAACCACGTCACGGAAGGGAAGCCTCGGGCAATTCGCGTTTCGTCAGGCTGGACTATCGATAAAAAAGCGGTCTACTCGACGTTACCCTAAGCGATCGAGAGAAAGACACGGAGAAAGGAGAAAAGTGCCCTCCTCTGCATCCGTCCTCGATTCTCCGTGTCTTCCCCTTCCGTCCTCTTATTAATGCACAATTCTTTCCTGCCGAACTCGACAGGTCCTCTGTACCCTTTTCAGCTCTTGCAGAAGCTACTGATTCAGATGGAAGTTCGACGTCAGATGGGAGTGCAGTCGGTGCTTGTACTTAAATTTCTTTCCGCAAAGCACGCAGGTGAATTTCGGCTCCTGGCCGCACAAACGAACGTGCGTGTACATCGAGGACTTGCGCGTGTACACCTTGCCGCAGAGCTTACACACGTAGGTGGTGTCGGTAGCCAGACTCGCATCTGCAAAAGAAGATGAAGGAGATGTAGAGCAGCTCCTAGCCCGTCGAAAAACCGTCCACGAAAGGGATCTTATGCGGGAGGTTCTAGAGAAATTAACTCTTCGTCGTTTGATCGCGCACGAGTGCTCGAAATCGATCACCGGAATCGACAACGATTCGTCGACTAATTTTGGGCCATTTTCAGTTTTCTCGCCGTACTCGATAATTAATCATTTTTCTATATCGTTACAAATTTTGCAGGACACTATAATCGACATGCTTCCACCTGCTGAAGTGCCCCGCAACAATTGAATTTATCGAGTACGGCAAGAAAATGAAATTGATAAAAATCGTTGACGATAAACACCCCATGGAAAGTCAATATCTTTTTAGATAGATCGAGGGAAACGTTTCTGTACAGACACCGTGCATTAGGCACGATATTGGATGTCTTCTCAATTCGCATTTTTTTTTACTTATGTGTGTTCAAATCACAAGTCACGTTATGTACATGCGCACTGAGTAATTAGAGAAGAAATGTTTAAACCGCGTTTTATTAGCAATGCTCGATAATCGTCAGGTATAAATTCAGGACGATTTTCTTCGGATGACGTTTGTCGGTGAAAGTTGCGGCCGAATCGCGTCCTTTCTCTCGCAGCCTCAAGTCCTCCACTCGTCCCGATCTTGAAGACGATCTTGAAGTCGTCTCGACGAGGACCTGCAAAAACTCGTGGTTATTTCGTCAAACTCGAATTTTCCCACTCCTCGGGGTCGCTTCAACATTTCGAGACTGTCTTCAAGTAGAATCTGGAAAATCGAAGCCGTCCAATAATTCTTACCTCTGATCCATCGGATGAAAAATATCTTCAAGTCGACAGATCAGATAATTTTGCGTTTTCCCGAACTACTCGATCTTTACCGTGAATGTATCAAACGTTTGCATTCTCTCTCATTTTGGATTAGAAACTAGAGTGAGAATTTCGAGCGTTTCAGGATAAGTGGTTGTGAACAGTCCCTCTCTAGTGAACAATCCCGTAGCAAGGAAGCGTAACATAATTTGGTTTATTGACCGCCGTCGAAACTGTAAAAGTGTGCGATAAATACAGTTGAATATCGATGCTTTCATTGCACACCGAGGATCTAGTCGAGCGACGTTTTCTTCCTAGATCAGTATAACCAAGGGACGTCAAATTTGTCGCAATGGTGCCGTCTCTTCAGGTGCTCCTTCAGGTGATGTTTATGCTTGAACCTCCTGCCACAAACGATGCATCCGAATTGCGGTTCGATTCCGCATTCTAGGCGCCGATGTTGCTGCAACGATTCCTTCCATTTGTAGGTCTTGCCACATAACTCGCAGACGAACGTCTTCCTGATCAGTCGAGGATCTAAAAATTCAAAACAGATAAATCGAAAACGATTACTCGAGTGGTGTATCCGTTCTCTCTTAGCCTATCGAGATGAGCGTCTCTTGCGGGCAGATTTCGGAGTTTTATATTTTAGAATGAATTTCATTCAAACTTATCCTTAAAAATCACAAAGCTTGAGAAACATCCACTCTCTGTCAAACTACGAAATTAATAACGAAAGGATGTAGGACGGTCAAGAAAAGAAAAGCAGCGATTAAACAAGACGAGGGGGCAACAAAAAGTCGCCACTTTCCACCTACCACTTTATCCATGTACATAATCGTATTTTTTCTTAATTGTACCACACACGCCCCTTCTCAGCCATACAATCTCCTTAGTGTTTAACGTGCAGGATTCATCCTTCCGAATTAATATAACTTTGGGGTATGCTTAACGTTTCACTAAATGAACAAGTACAAGGTACCGGCCTGCTCGACAATTAATTAACAAGGGGAACTTATGCCCGACTTATGGGAGCATTTCGGAGTAACGATACTTTGGTTATGCGGGATTTATGGTAAAACAATGTCAAATGACCACGGGTAACGAATACAAAACGTAGTCCGTACTTTGACACACATTTTGGCGGTAACGCCGTTGCAGGTCGATGCGACATTTAACGAAAATGTCTATAAAAAAACATTTCCAGCCGAACAACGACGCCAAGTATGAAAAGGGATTGCGGAATTTCGCAGGGATGCGAGTTTATTGTCTATCGCGGTAATTGCGATCACGTATACGAGGACGAGGTCTACTCGAAGTACTCTTGCTCGGGTCGAGTGTAAGTATGAACGTAAAGATGCTGCTTCAATTGGTCCTTGCGTCGAATTTTCACCATGCAGATCGGGCAAGTGAGTCTCGGCGGAATTCCGCACTCCTCCCGCTGGTGTCTCAGCAGCGTCGGTTTCCGCAGGTACTTTTTTCCGCACGCGGTGCACAAATACTTTCCGTCGTAGTCGCGCTCGTAGCACTTGAAGGTAGCCTGACCTAGAAAAAGAAACGGCAGTTAGTCGATGTTCTACCAAAGGTATTGCATATCTTCATCAATTAATCATTAGAAGGTCTGGGAAAACGACGGACAGAGACGAGGGAATCGCTCGCAAAGGTCCTTCGCACCCTAAGAGGTCCTTTGGAACACGAGATATAGCCTGTGGATATCTTCTTTATTTTACACTTGTCGGCTCGTTACAGGTTCTCGCGATAAGTGTCTTTACGATAATTCGCCATTTTCTGGGATCTCGTAATTTGGGCGACCGGAAGTCAAGCAGGACTCCAGGGAAAGGATTCGTACCGTGCACTTTGCCCACGACCCATGCGGCACGAAGATGAAGTAAAACAAGCGAGAAATTATGTAAAAACAAAAAGGACGAACATTTTTCCGAACATACCGTGTTGAGGAACTTATTATTTTTGTTTAACATCGGTGTAAGCTCTCAGAGGAAATTTTTGTTCTATTTAGATCGCCCATTCGCGGGGAGTGGAGGATGTACGCACAGCTGTACATTCGGTTTCTTTTTTTTTCCTTTTTTTTTTTTTCTATAAGAGAACTTTTTCTCCGAACTCAATAGAGCTTTTACACGTTCTTGCCGTTTGGAACGACCCAGTGATGGACGTTGATCATGTGCTTCTTCAGCATCCATTTGTGGCGGATCCTCGTTCCGCAAACGGGGCAGCAATGTTGCGGCCCTTTTCCGCACTCTTCCCTCTCGTGTCTGACCAAAGACTGCATCCACTTGTATTCCTTGCCGCAGGCTCTGCAGGAATGTCTTCCCAATCTCTTGTAGTAATCGGAGGAAACCAGGAAGCCTGAAAGAAAAAGACAGTCGTCTGAGAAACCTTTATAAACCTCTGACACCCGGAAGTTCTCTTATCATATCACTTCCCAGCAACTTTCGACTCCGGATTAGCGACACTTGCACTTAGGGGCGGACATATTTCAAGGAGGCGTTTAAAATTACATTAAAATTAACTCGATGCTTTACTTCGACTGCCGACTTACTCCGATCGACCGTCCCGATATCACAAAGTCGACATAAAAATTACTCCTATTTATTACAATCGAATATTGGCATTCTTATGCATGTTCCATACATTAATTACAGTACAGCTGTTCTACGGTATTACAAGGACACTAGACTCGTGAGACCTCGGTTTACTCTTTGACAAAGAATTTCCAACGCTGAGATAAGACTTATTTATTCCGCCTACTACATATCCACGTATTCGCGCTATCATACAAAACGGATCTACCGAACTAAGGATGCTGTCTCGGTAGATAACATCGAAAAAGGGCGCAACGATTCCTGGACACGGTGTCGAAACGATGCCCGAAATCGTACCTCGCTAGTTACTAAAAAACCCTCATCCGGCGAAGGACCACAGCGACCTCAAAAAACAAAGGAAAAATAAAAGGAAAAATCTTATCATCCTCCTCACGCAGGAAACGATAACCCCTAAAATTAAGGACCGCGTCAGCGGCCAAATCAGTCCAGAAATCACTTTCCTTCCCACGATAAAAAATATCGATAGTCGATTTCGTCGTTTTCTCTCGTGTAAAGAAATCCTCACGGAGGATCCTACCCAGGACGTGAACGTCCTGGTGCCGAGCCCGACATACGCGTTCTTTAAAAGTACCTGACCGATCGTCTATAATACATAGTCGAGGTGAATGTATTTCGCAGCTACACATCTAGGTCGGAGAAGAATCCTTGACCTCGACCTCGAGTCTATCGGGGATATCGCTCATCCTCCCACTTTCGACGGGGAGGAAGGACGAGTCCTCTCTCGGTTGGGTCCTTTCGGGCGACCCAGCATCCCTGACGTCTTCGTGGCCTTCCTCCTTCAGGCTCTCGGGAGTCTCCCGTCCGAGGGATCCCCACGTGGGACCTCGACGGGAAGTTATTACTAGATCATCGCCAGCTCGAATTTGTGCACGGTGACCTCGTGGCGTTGGAGATAGTCCTTGCGTTTGAACTTCCTCCCGCAAAGTCGGCAGTAGTGCTTCGGAAGCATGCCACATCCCTCTCGCTGGTGCCTCCTGAGGGAGTCGGTCCAGGTGTACTGCTTCCCGCACTTGTAGCAGCTGAAGGGCGCGTCGTAGTTGACCCTGTTGCGATCCCTCTTCAGCTCTGAAACAGAAACGATCTCTGGTGAGCTGGGCTCTTCGAGGTCGGGGATCGGTGCTCGCTACTCGGATCGCTACTATCGCCCTAAACGCACTTCGAGGTGCGGAATCCGTCTAGCTCTGCGTCCTCGTCCTCTTAGAAATAACGCTCCCCTAGGTCGAGGTCTTCCGGGTCCTCTTCTTGCCCTGAAAGTTCATGCCACTCGTTAGAGACGTTTAATCGCCGAGAACGATGGGATTCTTCCATTAGCTCTTCGAGTTCTCGTGGATGAGGTCCAGGTCGCTACCCGGTGTAGTGAAAAATCGAGAGGAACTTCCTGGGGGACCGCGCGCTTTTATTTCTCGTAGAAAATCGCCGGTAAAAGGGGGATACAAAGGTCGCTTGCGGTAAAAGTTCTACAAAAGTCATGTGGTTTTCCCGCTTTTTTCGCCGAGCTTTCCCGGCCTTATCGAGAGACGAGGAGCTTTCAGAGGATACATCCGTGGACGGTCCAGATGTGCCGCTGGAAATTCGAGCGCTGCTTGAAAGCCTTGTGGCAAAACCGACACAAGTACTGCGGCATTTTTCCGCACTCCTCGCGCAGGTGTCGATTCAAGGTACTCTTGTTAGTGTACGACCTGGTGCACTTGTAGCAAGGGTACGGCTTGGTACTGCTCTTAGAGATCCGGATCGTTCGCGACCGACCTGTAACCAGAGAATTGACATCGGTTATCCCCTGACTCGAATGATTTCGGAGCCTCGACGAGCCAGCTTCTCGAAAGTACTTTTTCATGCGGATTCCCGACGAGAAAACTGCACAACCGGTGGATGCACTTCGTCATCCTCTACGCCTAAGCGACAAAGGGGACGAATACTCGAGATCTTGCAGAGGTCCACGAAGGAGAGAAAAACTGGATGCATTGGAACCTCCACAAGTCATTTCACCTGCTCATGGAGCGTTTATTGTCTCGCCAGAAAAAAAAAAAGAAGAAAAATTCACGGTTTCTCGCAAGATACCAACATGTGCCGATAATTTCACAACACTCCGACGAGGCAAATTATCGATACAGGATCGGGCAGTGAATTCCAAATCGCTAAGTCCTTCTCAGGGAAAAGTCCAAGTCCGTACTGGCTACGCAATTATCTCGGGTTATCCGAGAAACTTAGGATTTAAACGATTAGTCGAAATGAATATCGATCGAAGGGGGATCTTTCCGCGGTTTCCAAAAATCCAGGACTGGATGTCGGAACGTAATCGATTTTTTTTTTTTTTTCGCCAATGTACGGTTTCGGGTTCTTCTGTTGCGGATTGATTGGGTCACCAGGACCAGGACTCGATCAACGTTCGATGGCTTTTCCAGGTTCAGGTTTTCGGCTTGTGTTGGCGATGCACCGTCGATATGTGTCTTCGGTAGTTGGACTTCTGCTTGAAGCCTTTCCCGCACACGTTGCAAATATATCCGGGAGCTTTTCCGCACTCGAGATCCAAATGTCGTGTGAGGCTACTCCTAATCGTGTACGATCTGCCACACTGGAGACACGGAAAAAGCCGACCGGCGGGGGACAGTTGGAAGCCTGCAACTTAGAAAGAAGAAAATCTCGTTAAATTCGTCACTATTAACCAGTTAACTGTTAACGAGTATACTCGTCATGGAGAAGAGGCAGGATTTTGTGTATCGACGAGTATACTCGTCATGCGTATAAAGTACGGACCATTGGCTGTTTAAATTTTAATTTTTGAGAAAAACATAACATATTCTCAAATTTCAAGATGTTTAGAATATTTTCAGGCCAGGCCGGAATAAAACAAAGGAATAACAAAATATAAATAATTTGAGATAAACTCATGCGCCCCGTATGCACCGGCTGAAACAGCTTACCATCTATTAGATATTATTTGTTTGAATTCATATATATTATACAAAAAAAATAATGGAACGTTATCGCGAATGAATTTTTTGCTAGAATTTGTTGAGGACACTATTGCATCGTATCCAATAACCCGGGAAAAATCGACACAAACTCGGCCATCTAGGCCTAATGTAACACAATTACTCGGGAATCATGTTCTGGATCATATACCCAGAACTTCGAACACAAAAAATCCTACCCGAAGGTGTGCACGTTGTTATAAACGCAAGATCAGGAAAGAATCCCGTTACTGGTGTTCCATTTGCAAAGTCCCATTATGTGTAACACCCTGTTTTGCCGAATACCACGCCACGGCAGGAATTTAAATTCTTGCTATCATATGCATTTAATTTCTCTTGCGTTTTTCGTCTAATAAGTATGTAATATATGTTTAAGTTAACCAAATAAATATACATTGGTAATAAAAGTGTCAATTTTATATAATAAACCCATATTTTTGATCCAGTATCTTAACAGCGACACTTACTCTGTGATTGACGAGTATACTCGTCATCGCTCGATTTTGGCGACATATATAGGTGCGCGCTCGCAAAAGGGAGCGCCACAGCTAACTGGTTAAGGTGAACTGAAATCCCCTTCAAATCAGTCGATTCGAATACAACACTTTGTTTTAAGGGTATTAGACCAAACTGTCCGAAACTTTGACACATCACTCCTGATCATCTAAGAGTTGTCCTGACACATTCAACATTTGGATTTTTCACACAAATTTTTTAACTCAGCCTAGATCAGGACTAAAATGACGATGAGCTCTCATATTTCGATTATTATACAATTATAGAAAGGCTCTGATATGAGAATCGAAAGGGTCAGGACAATTTTACGACAATTTAGAACACTGTGGTAATCGATAAACTCGCATTTGAACGGGATAAAGGCAAAAAAAGTGTTGTATGCGCTTCTATGCCAAAACGATGGTAATACGAGATCTCGGAGTGAAAATTTAATTGACTTGAAAATCACAGATGGCGCAGGGGGTCCCTCTGCAGTCAATTAGGGCCTCAGAAAGCAAGAATTCGGGGGATTTCTGGAGTTTTACTTTGATTTCTTTATAATTATTGTACGAAAACGACAGGTGGAGTATGCCATTTGGTACAATGCCCAATATAATTCGATACAGCTGTCAATATAAAAACGAATGTTGGCAACGTAGGCATTTAGAAAAAAATCTTCTTTATCCACGTTGATCAAGTTCCTCGACGTGTTTCACTTCACCTTAAGCCCGGCACGGTCGGAAGGAGTGGGAAACGGAGAAAGAACCTACGCGTCCTCTGCTTCTGGAATGAGACGGAAGCTGAGTGGGAAGGATTCTAAAAACAAGGAGGAAGAAGACGCCAGAGGAGTCGAGACGAGCGACGGAAAATTTCAATTTCAAATTCACACCTGAAAGCGCTTTACCTCTCATTGGAAACGAGGTGGAGGGAAATGATAAACTGTCGCGTCGATTGCACAATTCACGTGGCAATTTGCGGATTAACTTATTTAAAATCTCCCTGGCCAATGGAATCGAAGAATCGCGGTGCAGCGAAAATGCTTTTTCTGGGTGCCTCCTCGGAAAGCCAGGATGGGTCGACAAAGCGAGGAGACGTAACGCGAGTTCTCTCGTCAACGAAGCTTTTATTTCCGACCATCCCCCTTTTCTCAACCTCCCATAATCGAGCCTTAGAACTTGAAGCCGTGGACGTTCGTGCTGTGCCGCTGGAAATTGGACTTCTGCTTGAATCCCTTCTTGCAAATGTAGCAAATGTACTGGGGGTTCTTGCCGCACTCGTCGCGGAGGTGGCGGCGCAAAGTGTAGTTTCGGGTGTACCGTCTGCCGCAGTTCTGGCAGACGAATGGTTTCCTGAAGTGCTTGCGCTTCAGCGAAGTCGAGGACTTCTGCCCACGGGATTTGCCTGCAAGCAAAAGGATAAAACCATGCATTCGTATAGACACGATAGCAGTAATCATTTCCTTCGCGAGGAACTCTCTCGAGGTCGCTTCGAAAAAACTTGATGAGAATTCGGAACGGCCAGGACAAATTTCTTTTCCATGCTTCAAATCGCGATTTTCTCGATTCCTGCCAGAAGCGACCTGCACTAAGGCGACGTTTTTATGCGTTGCATACGATTTTATGTGCGTTCCGAGTGCGGAGGGAGGAACGTCGTTTGAGGCGAAACACTGCGAGGAGAAAGTAACTATTCCTCTTTATTCATCTCTGTAAGAAACCCGTGGTCTTGTCAGCGTTTAACTTTCGAGGGATCTCGAGGCCGCTCTTACGAAACTTCCTAAACACCGCATCCTTATCTAGGATTTGAGGATTTGATAAACTGATTGACATCGAAGCGAGGCTCGTGCTGGGTTAGGCGATGTCGCCGGAAGCTGCTGCGCTGTTTGAACTGCTTTCCGCAGACGTTGCAGGTGAATTGCGGAAGCTTTCCGCACTCTTCCCGCAAGTGTCGATAAAGGGACACCTTCCAGGCGTAGGATTTCCCGCAGCGGTGGCAAACGGCCGGCATTTTCCGACATCCTCTCCTGTTAATCCCCACCTGCTGCTTGCAGCAAATACCGAATCCTGAAATCAGACCAACAATCCACACGTTAGCCAAAACTCGATTGTTCCTCATAAACGGCGCCAATTTCGCGAGAATTCCTGCGGAACCCCTTCGAATTTCTCTACTTCGTCTCGCCTTCGACTTGGAACACTCCGAATTAAATTCGCAGGTGGAGAACAGTGTCCATTGTCAAAACGCGATGGAGTCATGGAGCCCGTTTTTATTGATTCCATATTTCGTCTTATCATTTATATACACTCGTAGTTCACGAGGTTCTTCGAGAAGACGGGATCCCGTGTTGGGAGTGCTTGTGCCTCTGGAAGTTGGACCTCTGCTTAAAGCGTTTCCCGCAAAGAGAACAGCCGTATCGCGGCAGGATTCCGCACTCTTCCCGCAGGTGCCTCATCAAGGACTCCTTCCACATGTAGGTTTTCCCGCACTGGTGGCAGGTGGAGAACCTGCGGCAGCGCAAACCTTTAGGCGGGAACGCTGAAACCGAAAGCACAGGAAAGGTATTAAAAAAAGCTCGATACTCGTTCGCGGTTCTTCACGTACCTAATTTTCGGCCGATTCGTCAGGATTTCGAAAGCTGAAACGTCGACAGGGCAAACAGGACGAATTTAGAACGAATTGGCATTTTATTAGTGGACGTTAAAGAGGACGTCGGTTATCCTTCCTATGAGAAGTCAGGACTAACATATTAGGATGCGTATAATCTCGAGATTTTTTAGGTAACCAGTATTAACCAGGTTGCGCGATTAGGAATCCTTCCAGTAAGTATTAAGCGCCTCGTCGCAGAGATCGAGTCCTTTGGGGAGGAGTCGTCGATCGGTATCCTTTCTCTCTATAAAACTCCCCCGGAGTCCTTGATCCTGGTGGGTCGAACTATGTGCTGGGAGTGATTGTGTCTCTGGAAGTTGGATCGCTGTTTGAAGCGCTTTCCGCAGTACACGCAGAGGTAGCGAGGTAAGACTCCGCACTCTTCCCGCAGATGTCTCGTGAGAGAGTCCTTCCAGGTGTAGATCTTTCCGCACTGCGGACAGGAGAAGGGCCTCCTGTAATCCGTTCGCCTGGGGGTCCTGCCGTATCGCAGAGCTCGCAGTTTGAACACTGGAACCGAAAGCACAGAATGGGAATTAAAAAATCGTTTCCGCGTCCCGAGGCGAGCTTTTCACGTACCTACGTACGCCTGCCTGCTGGGGAAAATTCCCTAGGGAACCGTGAATCGCGAAGAGGGTACAACCCCCCGAAGACTCGAAAAAAAGTGCAGGGAGGTGAGAAAAGAAAAATGAACGGTCGTTCTAAAAAATCGTGAATAATTCCTACGAGATACTCGGAGGTCTTCTTGAAGTTTCGCTCCAGGCAATTTCTTTCCGGAAACGAAGGATGAGAGAAAAAAAAAAGAAGAAAAAAATTCGACACGCTCCCAGTAGTTTCGAATCGAGGGAATTAATTTAATCGAGATCGAGTTGACTTCATCAGCTTTGTACAGGTGTAATCGTACAGGTGTGGCGATCAGTTGATCCTGTGCGTGTAGGTAAGGTGATAGGTGAGGTGATGCTTGTGCTTGAACCTCCTCCCGCAAATCGCACATGCGAATTTAGGCTCGGTTCCACACTCGTAGCGGATGTGCTTGTACAGAGAATCCCGTCTAACGTACTGTTTGCCGCAGGTGAGACAGCCGAAGGGCTTCTCCTCGTAGTTGCGCCTCTTGGTCCAACCTGAAAAGGAAAATCGATCAGGTCAGAAGCGAGTCTTCATCCGAGCGTTCCATCATTCCATTCCACCTGGGCACTTGCGAACTCATAATAAAAAAAATCCCCCGCGTCGAATTCCCCTCCTTTCTCCCAAAAAGATCATCCTTATCGATCGACTATCCTGCTGTTCATCGAGAAATAAATTCCGATAACGAGTAATTCTCCGCACGTTCAGCGTTTAGTCCTCGCACTTTGGTCCTTATCTAAAGTGCGTTAGGTGGGATTAGTCATACCAGCTGTCTCTAGCGATTAGAAAAGGGAGATTCACGGGATCGAAGTCGAAGGAACTAGGAACCTTCGAAGGTGAGCACAGAGGAAAGAAGGTTCAAGAGAAGACGGACAGAGACAGCTCGAAAAAGCGAGGAGGCGGTCTCACGTGGAAACCTCCCACGCGAGACCGTCTTCCACCTCTTCGTTGTCGGTATCGTTTACCCGATTTAATAAGTTAATTGGAATTTCACAGTACAGGTGGAGTCGCTCATCGGAAAATCGCCGATTCGGTTCCGTTCAGCGCAGCGAGTCGATGAACGGAAGTCAAGTGCTTGATCAGATGATGCTTATGCATAAACCGATTCCCGCAGATCTCGCAGGCGAATTGTGGTAACTTCCCGCACTCCACTCTTTTGTGCTTAAAGAGGGACTCTTTCCACTTGTACATCTTCCCGCAGCGGTCACAGGAATAGGGCTTCCTGAGCGCCGCGACGCCCTCGAACAGCTGATACGTGGCGGGCATCGCTCTCTCCCTCTCGCAAGAGTTTGCCCCTGAAACGAACAAGACGAGTGCGTTAATCGGGGCCTTAGTTTATTACTGGAAAGGAGCTACATCGATTTCAGGCGAGATCTTGCAAAAAGCGGGACGGAAACGCTACCTTACATCGATATGTCGGGACGGCGTCGCCCGGTGGAAATAATGACTCGCTTTGATGCCGTTGTTGTATTCTTTTTATGCACCTGCTGCTCGAGTCGCCGGGCGGTTACAGTAACTGCGTTGTGCAAACGCAATAATGTAGCGGTAGCAACCTAGTTAGCACGGTTTACATCAGGATTGCGGAGGAAATATAGAACGCCTCCGCATGACGAGGTGGGAACATCGAGTCGACGACACGTTTCCTCAAGGTGATATGAAAGGGTTATTCGACGTATATAAAACGTGAAAATATTCATAAAACTTCTCTGGGTGCACCGGATAGTTTGAAACTTCAGCACGTGATTATGAAAGCCCTAAGGAAGAACGTGGTGCTCATGAAAGTTCATTATATACATACACCCACACACGTATTCTTGGTTCCAGTCTGAGATAAATAAAAGAATTTGTTATCAAAAATGAAATTTCACGAGCACCACGTCCTTCCCCAGGGCCTCCGTAATCGCATGCGGACGTTTTCAACTATTTGGTGCGGTCAGTTTGGAAAAGAGCTTTATAATTATTTTGACGTTTCATATGTATAGAATGACCCTTTCATATCACCTTAAGAATACGTTGTCGAATCGGAATCGGGGAAAAAGGTGGAGGAGAATTCGAGAGGGTCCAGGTTCGCTGCATCGGGACATGAAATCGGGATCCAGGGGACAAATTCGCGTTTTTTGCATTTTTCGCATGTTCTGCATATTTTGTTCTTTTTTCACCGAAGCGTTCGGAAAAGTGAGTTCGCTTCCACGTGGAGAAATTCGCAATGCGGAGTTTCAGGGGAAAAGACTTCAGGTGGCCCTCCTGAACGGGCAGTACTTCTTCATATGTTCCGTAACGTGGTGGCGATGTTTGAACATCTTCCCACAGAGTGGACAGGGCAAATTCGGCAATTTGCCGCACTCGTATCGCATGTGCCGGTCGAGGGAGCCTTTCTTCGTGTACCCCTTGCCGCACCTGCATATGTACTTCATGTTCACCGTGCCGTCGACGAAGCTGGGGTCCATGAAGCCCTGAACGGGTCCCGGGAGGATCCGCATGTTCCATGCTCCCAGCTCTGAAAAGGAAAAGTCGAAGGCGTTATCGGGCCGCTACTCTTCAAGGCTTCGAACGAACGACTTCCGAAGCTATAGGAAGCTTGGTGAACAAATTTCCATGAAATTCCGCGCAACATTTGCCGGAGATAAAGAATTAGAGAAGGACGGGAGAGGTCGATTATGGCGGCGGATTTTTGGGTCTTCTTCCGGTCGAGCCGAACCTGGCTCGACTTTTTTTGCGTCCCTTTGTTCGGCAGATTTTTGGGATAGATAATATCCTCCTGGTGGATCCTGTCCCTCGGACAGAAATACTTACGACAGGCGCCGACAGACCGACTTCAGAACTCTTTATTCAGCTAGAAAAAGGTCTCCCCGAACATCCATCATCACCTCGTTATTGCACATAAGTACGAGACTAGGAGGGGTAAATACAAGCGATCCGACGCGGATGAGTTCCCGGATTCTCGTGGACTACAAAGTATCCAAAATCTCGCCTAGGTACTAAAAAGACTCGAGAGCGATCGCAAGATTTCGGTGGGGGACTGAAAATCCAGCATCCTGCAGGATCAGCGATCGATCTTTGGCATCGGACGACTAAAAGCTACCAAGCCAGGAAGCGACGAGAGGAGGTCGACATTTTATTCCGATAATTCTAATCACGAAATCGAAAACCCAGAAGAAATATCGCGATTAACCCGACGTTAATAGCGCTATTTATTTATTTTATGAATTCATACCTCATAAAGTGACGTCCGAGGGCAAAGTACACATTCGATCGATCACGTTTGGCATTTGCAACTTCAGTTATTCATATTTTAAATCATTTTCTGGTAATGAAAAAAAATTCGTTCTCCTCTCGCCGTGCCCGAAATTCCGCTCTCATTTTTAAAGAGAGACGAAACACGACCGTGGGCTATTTTATTCGGGTTTAAGACTAGCTAAGTGCTTCCCATCCGCCGACGCCATCTTGACGGCGAACTCATCTCGCCGTGAAAAAAAATCGTCCTAAGTCGCGATGACGTTTCCCGCGTGAACGCTCTGTCTGCGACCACGTGGGTTGGTGTGCGTTTTTTCGTGCCGCACCCAATTCGAACGAATTTTCGTTCTGTACGTGCAGTAGTAGCACTTGTACTGCGGCTCTTTTCCGCACTCGTCCCTTTGGTGGCACTGCAAAGACGTTTTCCACTTGTACCTCCTTCCGCAGCGGGCGCACGCGTACGGCTTGTCCACGAAGGTAAGGTACCCTACAAAAAGCAAATGCGAGCGCGTGAGAACCACCACCAAGACCCGAAGGAGTGCGAGAGACATATGAAAAACCAAGGGAGCTCAAAGGAAGAACAAAGAGGGAGATCGTGGAAAGATCTCGGACACCTTAAACCTCTCCTGAAAATCATATCATCCGTATGAACGTATCAACGGTTAAACGTATTTTTTATTCAATGTCGAATTAAAAAAGGGAGTGATTTCCAGGTTTGCATAAGAACTCCGAGGGTCGTCGTCGGATGCGAACCCTCGAAACGTGCTGAAAACGTGTAAAATCGAAAAGACTTGAGAATTCACACGAGCTCGTTATCCGATAAGATGCGATAAACTGCGATTTTCTGGCGAGTCCTGGGCCTCTTCTGATAAGAATTTGTTCCTCGGGCAGGTCCCCGATTACTTGGTGTTCCTGATTGTTTTTCAGGACCAATGGATGGTGTTTTCACTGTCGCTCGCTCAAGGGGATCAAGCAGACTTTGCAGTTGGACTTGACGTGGTGCATCCAGAGACAGAGCTTGTTGGTTCGATAAGTGCACTTGTTGCATCTGTACTCCTCTCCGCATTCCCGCTGGTGGCATGCCATAGAGAAGACGTGCTTGAATCGACGTCCACAGCGACATATCAGACGACCTGAAACCAAAGGAGAAGAGTGTCAGTATAGGGAAACGGAGTAGAAAGGAAAAAAATGGAGAGGTTCCCGTTTCCTTGGATTTTCTTAAAAATCAAATTCCACGATTCGACGGCGATTCTTATCGGAAATCGAGAGATAGATACACGATTATCTTTTTTTATACACAAATAACAGAAGCTCTGGAGTAAATATCGAAAAGCAACGACCACCTCGAGTCTGCAAATAATTAAATTCACCTCTTTATTAATTCTCGAGCCTCTTTCGCTAACACAACGGTTATCAGTGATACACTCGTATTGGTAATCATAGTTAATTCGCAAAACTGAATGGGAAAACCATAAACCATAAAGAATATATCGTACGTACAACGCGGTACTATCGCCCGTATCGTTAACATACCTTCTCACGTAAAGTCAATGAACAATATTATGTTTTGTCTCTCATTGCGTGGTTAATCGCTCCTTTTAATATCACCTCTCCTCGACGCTCGCTCGGCGATTTCCGCGTCGTTCTCGAATCCCCTTTCAAACTTTCCAACGACTTACGTGCTAATTATTATCTGATTCTCCTTAAGAGCTAAGGTTCCTTTGTTTCCTCTTTGTTCTCCCTTGGGTGCAAATCATACGCCGGCGCATGCGAAGTGCGCGTACAAACTTTCAGCGGTATAATTCCCTGCACAAAGATGGCTCCAAAATAAGTCTATAGGCATCTCGTGTGTGACCAGCTTCGGATATCTGAGTATTGCGTAGCCGACATTGCGGTATTTGGCACACGTGTTGCGAAACCTAAGTGCACGGCCTGAGCTTCGTCGATGTAAGATTCCCTCTCCCTCGAGTACTTTGCGACCCTGCACTGAGAAAAAAGGAAAAGAAAAGAGAGAGAGAGATACCAGAACCAGAAAAATCTATCATCGAACGGTACCAAGGAAATACATTGAGAAATAATAATTAGCCTCAAATAGACTCAAATTGATCGGACGTTCCTTTCCTAGTTACGACAATGTATTAGAGCTTATTCGAGGGAAATAATTCTTGGAATTTTCAAGATATTTCTTTGACACCGAAGAAATATTTTTCTGGTTCTATGGATTGTTCTCTTTTTTCCTTTCCCTTTTCTTTTCTTTTCTCGGTGCATGTTTCGCGTTACGTATCGACTCCCTCACAGGTGAATCAGTCTTTGCGCCGCGATGGTGCACGGCCCCTTCTTTGGATCAGCTTTGGAAACTTGGAAGACACGTTCGATCCCCGCCAGGTGTCAAGAGACTCCGAAAAGTCAACGAGGAGCACCGACTTCTTCGACGCGCGCGATAAGAGCTATCTGGTCCGAGAGGCGTGTCTTCGAGGTGACGAGGCGCCCTTTCGAAGGTACTCGACTTCTTTGGCACGAACGACTTTGGAAGAAACGAAAAGCGGCCCTCCACGTGGCCGGAAGAGAAGCCAGGAAGGAGGAAAGGAGGTTTCCTCCCCGAGAAGCACCGACTGGCACTCGAGAGCATCGGGACAGAGTTTAGCGAAAATGCTGAGTGAGGATAGATACGAGTCCCCTGCTAAGATCTTTAATCATGGCTAGAACTAGCTAATGCTTCGCCGATAAGAAGTCAAGATTTAGGGCCGATAGCACCAGCCGTGATCGGTACGATATTTCTAAACCACGATTAAGGTGACATAAAAGGGCCCATACGTAAAAAACGTCAAAATATGTATAAATCTTTTCTCCAAACTGACAAGGAAGGTACCTGAGTTGTCCCGCTCCGATTTTGTTCATTTTTAAATATGTTATACAGGACTAAAATCTAAGGGACTCGTGTTTTTTGTTTTTTTCGGCGGATAAACACTTTTAGGGGGTAAAATAAGGCTTCAAAGTTGGCCGTGGAAGGGGGTGAGTTGGCTGTTTCATATAGAAGCACTCGTCCGATTTTCATGAAACAACCGTCAAAATGTAGGGAATGAAGAATTATGAAACATGCGTTTGGAATTTTTCGAAAAAATTCATTTTTAAGGGGTAAGCCACCCCTTTGAATACTTCTTTTACCTCTTACGCGAGCAGTAATTGTTCTATCCAAATGAAACTTTTTTTGTATTATTCTGGTCTATAAATTAACCAAGTTTCATATGGATAGAGCAATTACTGCTCGCGTAAGGGGTAAAAGAAATATTCAAAGGGGTGGCTCACCCCTTAAAAATGAATCTTTTCGAAAAATTCTAAATGCATGATTCATAATTCTTCATTCCCTACATTTTGACGGCTGTTTCATGAAAATCGGTCGAGTGCTTCTATATGAAACAGCCAACTCACCCCCTTGCACGCCCAACCTTGAAGCCTGATTTCACCCCCTAAAAGTGTTTATCCGCCGATAAAAAAAAACACGGATCCCTCAGATTTTAGTCCTCTAAAACAGATTTAAAAATGAACAAAATCGGAGGGGGACACCTTAGGTACCTTCCCTGTGAGTGCACCTTGTCATTTGAAACTTCTACAGGTGATTATTTATGCCCTAAGGAAGAATGTGAAATTTAATTAAAAAAAATGTATATATGTGTCCTTGGTTCTAGTCTGGAATGAACAAAAGGATCTTGTTTTAAAAATGAAACATCACGAGCATCGCGTTCTTTCTTAGGACTCTCATAATCACGAGTCGAGCTTTCAAATGATTCGATGCATCCAATTTGGAGAAAAGTTTCATCAATATTTTGACGTTATATATACGTAGAATGATCCTTTCGTAACACCTTAATTAATCCTTTCGTTACCTTGGACGAGATATCTCGCGACCCAATACTGGCCGATTAACGCTTTTGACGAGATATCTCGCGACACGATAGTGGCCGATTAACGCTTTTGACGAGATATCTCGCGACACGATACTGGCCGATCAACGCTTTTGACGAGATATCTCGCGATCCGGTATAGCGGATTAACGCTTTTGACGATAATCTAGCTTCCTAGCACTAATATTTTGACATTCTAGACAAATTATTTTGTGTTCTGCCATGTTTTCAATTATACCACGTAGAAAGTAAATAAAAACAATTTCATTAAATTAATAAAAACTGTATTTATTTCTTCCCTTTAGCTATACGAATAGAATTAGTTATAAAATATATTCATCTAGAATGTCAAAATATTGGTGCTAGAAAGCTAGATTATCGTCGAAAGCGTTAATCCGCTACTACCGGATCGCGAGATATCTCGTCAAAAGCGTTGATCGGCTACTACCGGGTCGCGAGATATCTCGTCAAAAGCGTTGATCGGCTACTACCGGGTCGCGAGATATCTCGTCAAAAGCGTTAATCGGCCAGTATCGGGTCGCGAGATATCTTGTCCAAGATAACGAAAGGGTTAACCTTGAATCGATGTTTCACCAAAAAAGATTAAGCTAATCGAGGATCAAGATCGATTTTCTTGGTAGCCACCTGAAATCGGGTGGTTAATTCCGATCAGGCATTAAGAAATCCTTGATTAAGGATTTTAATTCGAACGTTGGTGCAACCGACCCTTAAGATACGTGTCGTTACGTAAGTAGCGTAAACGTCGGATAATATACATGCCGTTTACGTGTCTAGGGGTCGGAAGATTCTCCGGACTCGAGAGCTACGGGGTTAATACGAGGACACGACGCGTCTGCGCATGCGCGATTGCCTTCGAGGAGTCTTGGCCGGGACAAAGATCGGCGAGGTTGACTAGAACGCGTTTCCGTAATCTAATATATGGCTGTAACCGATTCTTTGGTCCTCTCTCTCGCGATCGAAGCACCCCAAGTCTTTCTCTCTCTTCGATCGGCATCCCCTGTTTCTTCCCTCGTCTCGACGAGCCCAAAAAAGGCGAGAAATCTCTAGTCGCTTCTAAAAGACGAAAAGCGGGAGCGCAGACTCCTTGGAGCGATTCGCCGATTTTCCGGACTTCCGGTCTCCGAATTTCGAGCCTGGCCCGGCCAAGGGTGGAAAGACGTATCTTGGCGCGAATCGCAGTTAACGTAGCTTACGTCCTTACTTATCAAAGTATCACCGTAATATACATATGTATATATTATATATATATAATATATATATATAGATTTGATTTAAATATATCTCTATCTCGATTCTATTTTAGGTTGTGGCCTGGCTAGGCCTCTTCTAGACTAGACGGTTCCAACTAAAACAATCGACTGCGAAACGGTCGAACCTATTGGTGGCTCTTATCTCGACTTATCACCGAGATCGAGCTATCGATTCGACCCTAGTACGTATTTCTCGAACGGCGACACGATTCCCGAGAGATTCTTCCGGTCGCTGCGGGACTTTTCGATAAAAGTCTTCATCCTTCTGTAACGTACGACGTCCCTTGCGGAATCGATCCCAGACATTTTGGGAAGTGATCGATTTTTTAGAACATCAAATTCTGCCCTTTTGGTGACTCGAACAATTTTTTTAAACGAATCCCAAGCCCTGGAAAAAAATCGGACAGGGTCGGGGTGCTTATTAAAAGGGTCGATCGCTGGGATAATTTATAAATCGATCGGTCGTAGGATCGATCGCTCAGGGATCTGTACGCGTGCTCGGCTTAAATAAAACGTGTCTAGTTGAATCTGTCGCCTCGTTCTGACTAGCTCGTAGTTCTTAAACTAGATCGCGTAAAGATCTAATAAATTGGGACTCTAAGGTTAAGGTTGTGGCTTCGTTGCTTCGAAACTTGTTTGATTACGGTTCAAGATGAGCGATTTTCTCCCGACCTCGTGTCACGACGCACGGTAGATCCCGCGGGATCTGGATCGTAGATCGAGGTCGACCTCGACCAGAGATCCAGAGATCGCTGCCCTAATTCACCCGAGAATCCTCCAACGATCGGAGCGCGAACTCTCCTGTCTCCTTTTATAATTTGTATAAAAATAATTGGGCGATTTGGCAATCTCATACCCCTACGAGGAGGCTCCGAGGGGGCTCTGAGAAACTCATCCCTTGGGAAATGAAACCCTCGTGCGCGGAAAATCCTCGTGTGACAGCGGATCGAATTTTCCTGGTCTTTGAGGTGACGCGAAAGTGGCGTCGAAAAGACCACGTTTATGAAACTTTTCTCCAAACTGGGTGTACCGAATTCATCCAAACTTAACGATATAAATATGGAAGGTATAAGGAAGGGTCTGAAACTCATGAAAATTCAATTTTTGTCAAATTTGTTCATAGATATTTTTAAAAATTTTTGTAAAATTTGAAATTTTATGAGCGTCAGGACCTTCCTTGTAGCCTCCACATTCACGTTGTAAAATTTGAAACGATTCGACATATTCAGTTCGGAGAAAAGTTACATGAACGATTGACTCTTCGACGCTACTTTCACCTTACCTTAAGGTGACGTAAAAGTGGCGTCAAAAAAATCACGTTTATGAAACTTATCTCCGAACTTTATGTACCGAATTAATTTAAACCTTACAATGTGAATATATAGACTATAAGAAAAGTCCCAACGCCTATGAAATTTCAAATTTAAGATAATTTTACAGCTATTTTTAAAATCTTTCATAAAAAATTGAAATTTCGCGAGTCTCGGGACCTACCTTAGGGCCTCCTTATTCACGTGGTAAATTTTGAATCAAATCGGTAGACCCAATTCGGAGAATACTTTCACGAATTGACCCCTCAGATGACACTTTCGCCTCCCCTTAACGATCGGCGAAAACGTCGTCAAATTCGAAGTTTCTGACATTTTCCTCGGGGAGAAAAAGAAAAAAAAAATATGGCAATTTTAAGAGAAAGGTGGAACACCTCGCAAAGTCCCCTGGATGAGATTTCTCAGACTCCCTCGGACGCTCTAAATATTTAACAACGCATTTTTCTCCCTTATTCCGACTCCTCTCTTTCTTCGGTTATCGCTAAAGGGACCCAACAATGGCTAGCCTCGCGCCACCTAACTCGTGGCGGCCTACTAATTTCACTTTAACATTTTGATACAACGTTTCCTACTACGTCTGTCCTTCTCCGTGTTCCGGGAAACTCGATCCCGAGTACAAGGAACGAAACGTTCCCTCCACCTGCACATAAATCCCATTCCTACCTACTGGTACGTTTCCACCCGCTCGAGGACGCGCCTCGCCGTTCGCGAATATATCATTATCAGCAACGGCCAAACACGGTCGAAATTTCGTTACAAAATATTGTCATGGAGTGCCGCAACGAAACGGGCCCTCAATTTCCTCGTTGAAACCTCCCAACAAACTTCCGCGGCCGCCCCAATTCGACGACTCGAAAACCTTCGTTTAACCTGTCTTTAACCCCCGATCTGGTCCATCGGGCCCGGAAAAATGCTCAAACTCGCGAGCAAATCAACTGAAAGCACAATTAACTCCCTCCCTCGCGATCCTCCAACCCCCGAACCTAACAAGAACAAAAGAAACTCCCTAAAACCGAAAAAAAGCCTCCCTCGCCCCGCCGCGCTAATCCGTCGCTAATTCATTCCGACGGGGAGTTTTCGAAACCCCATTTATCCCCCGTTTGTACGAACTAATCTTTGGCACAAGAGACCGGAAAACGGTCGCACATAGGAGCACTTACTCCGAAACTCTGGGCCGAAATAAATGGTCCAACCGAAAGACCTCGAAATGAGATCAACGAAACGATGATTTGAATTTCAACGAAATCCCGTGCGCACCCCATGACCAGTAAATCCCGATTTACTCGACACGCATACGGTTCCTGCGTGCGGGAAAATCTTATATACATATTTATATGTATATATGTACACATTGTACAATATGCGAGTTTGTAATTCTTAAACCTGGCCAGGTTTTTTGGTAAGTGCTCCCAGGTGGGTCGGCAGATAGACTCGGCGAGGCGTCCCGGGTCTCTTCCCTCGGGGAAGGGGTGTCTAGGAGCGGTCGGAAGGTCCTCGCGTCCTGCCGTGGACGGGACGCAAGTCTCAAGCCCTCTGGTTGACCGGGGCCGAGGGCTGGGCCTGGACGTCGACGTGGCGGTGGTTGATGTGAGCCTTCAGGTTGCGCTCGTACTTGGAGCTAAAGGCGCAATGGGGGCAACTAAAGGAGGGCGCCTTGCCGCACTCGTACAAGAGGTGCCTCTTGAGTATGTAGGCGTTCTTATAGGACTTGCCGCACCGGAGGCAGTCGTGTCGTCGGTCGTGGGCCGCAACGGCGAGGGGTCGGTCCCCGGGGGTGCGGCCCGAGTGCCGCGCGGGACAGTGGAGGCGCGGCCGACGCTGCGGCGTCAGCGGGGCCGGGACCTCGGCGGAACGCACCCTGCGAGTTCCGTCCGAGTTCCAGCCGAAGCTCCCGAAGAAACCTGGAATAGAGAGAAATCATTTCCGGAGGTTAGACGGGCCAGACGAGGCGGTTCCCTCCCCGGCCATGCCACATTCAAAAGTCAAGCTAGCGACAACGAGCATACGTGCACCGAGACGGAAACGCCGCCGAGATTAATCTGTCACTCGGTCGACTACGCTAGTTGAGGTTAGACTACTCGGCGCCAAGGCCTTCCACTGGGAAGAGGACGAGGGCACGACGAGGTCCTCGTCTGGGATCGGCGAGTTTCGATTTAGGACCTCTTCCCGGAAGCCGCGGTCCGCATTCGGTTTCGGCTCCTCCACTTCCCGGACTCCTGGAGGCCACAGCGAGAAGTCGCGAGATGAGGAATGAGAGAGTTTCTTTATATTTCCCAGGTCGTCCTTGTGCTCGAGGAGTCCTCCGAGGTGCCCTGGAACTCGGAAACAGAGATCGTTAAAAGCCGTCCTTTGACCGTTTAGGAAGTCCTGGAGGTGTCATCGTCGGGGGGTCTCGAGGATGCGGTTCTGACCCTCCACTCGGGAAATGCGTGGCTTTATTTCAGGGTAGGGAGCTTCCGCAGGATTTGCCGTCGATCCAGAAAGAGATGTCTTCTCGGCGTTCCGGAGTTTCCTTGGAGATGAGCTTCCTCTCATTTCGCTCGAACGATGCCCCGAGGTCCGACGGTGGATTAGAAGTCTTCCAACGACAGGAACACCTACGGAAAGTTTAAGTCAGTATGCGGAAGTAGTGACTTATCGAATCCCATTGCGACGTTTCGACGGATTCGTTGACAAAAGTCGAGCCAAAGGTGTCCAAAATGGCCGCGGAGAGTCCGAGTCCTTCCCGATCCTTACCCAGGACATCGGCCCCGAATTTCCGGCCTCGTCCTTCCCCGCTTACCCTCGATATATCGATCATCCAAACCCCGATCGACTCCTGGAAGAAGGTCCTTGCACCTGCGAGGAATCACCGGCCATCGCGACCGGAATTGACAAGGGCTGTTTACCTTTCTAGACTTTATTTTGCTCTAAATCGAATACAAGGCTTTCTACAAATTGAGAAGGAGAAAAAAAAACACATTTTGGAATGTTCGACAGGTCGAAACGATATGTAAAAGGCACGGTGAAAAGAGGATAGGGTGGATGGCTGGTTTCGATCGAAGCTCGAGAATCGGGGTGTTCATGGAGCCGCGGATGAAAACCGTAATTCCGCCCTGTCCAGTTTCTAAGGATCTCTAAGCAAGCGATTTCTGGGATACGATTAAGCCAACAATCGATCGTTCGCTCCGGAATGACGGGGGAGGAAACCCGAGCGGCTCTGCCCGGACTTCCGGTCCGCGTTTCCGGGCCGACTCGCGAGGAAAAAGCGCGTGCGTGCTTCCCGCGACAAGCAAAAAAGTATCTAGAAAGATTATCGTTATCATAGCGTAGTCGTTAATAATGATGCTCTCTAAATAATATTAATATAAAATGGAGACAAAAAAAAAATAATAATCGTTCGTTGGCAAATACATGGCGAAGAATTATGATTACAAGTATCTTTTGTGTGTCGAGGCGCTGAGCGGAAGTTGAGTTGCGTGCCCTGCAGTCGAGTACGGGCTTGTACCGAGAGTATCGGGTGGAGGGCGCGAGTGCGAGGCACACTTCCGGTCGGCGAAAATAGCCACAAAAGGACTCGAGGAGATAAAAGAAGAGGCCCCTCTTCGGGGTCCTCTTCGACCTCTCGCGAGCCTCCGACTCGACGAGGCCCCTCGCACCCTCGTACGCCCTCGGCTCCCACTAAAGTACTACATAGTTAAAAGTAATTGTACTGTTAATTAAAAGAAAACACGGAGAAATCGTTGAAATAAATATAACTGGTGGTTCGACGTTCGAGAATCACATTGCGGTAATCGAGAGGATGTGGAGAGAAAAAAAAAACAAGATAAAAGAAACGTAGGGAACACCTTAGCAAATATTGGCAGTAGAGGTCGAGTAGTCGAGAGATTACTGTTTCGTTCTGCGTAATTAAATAATTTCTAAAATATCACTGGTCTCGAAAAGTTCGCCGGGTGACGAGGAAAAGGCGAGACCCATCCCTGGCGAGGGGTGGGAACTTTTTATCGGTATTTCGACAGGGCCTCGTAATACTTTGGAAAGCTTTCAAAGCGAGAGATCGACCCTGGGGGGTCTGAATCGAATAGCGAAGACCGGCTCGAGATATTCGATCCTCCGGAGGCCCGGACGATCGGATCGCCACCCCTAGATCGAGACGAATCGCTGCCCATCGAGTACCTTGGATCTTTGTATGCCAATAAATAAATAATCGAACGGATCGAATTTTAAAAAGCCTGATAAAAAGGCGTTTGGGGGTCCAGACAATGATAAAAGCTTCCCGGAGCCGGAGCTTGGCTCTCTTGCGCCGAATCAATGGAAGCGCGAGTTTCACTTGGAAATTTTCGAAATTGGGATCCTTGGTATTTCGATTCTTCTTTTAATTTTTTTTCTTCTTTTTTTTTTTTCTTTTAATAGATAAATTCACGATTCGTCCACGCTAGTTCGAAGGGGGAGTCGCACCTTTCCGCACCCTATTAATACCGTAAGTCCGTTCACAGCTGGACGCGCCCAGCGCCTCTCTTCTAGTCTAAGTCTAAGTCGTACTTGAAGGCACTTAACGCAAGGCTCTCTCGGTTCGAAACCTACTTTTTTTGTTTTCCTGGATACGTCGCATAGTGCTAACCGCGCGGGGGTACCCCCCGCGAACTCGTCTACGTACAACTTGTTCTCTTACGGATAACAGCTCTTCGACCGCGAGACGCGTGATCCGGTAAACGAGTCGCTACGATCCACCATAATGTGAGATCCCATGGAAATCATGATCACTTGATATCCGGAGAATTTTCCTCGACGATTTTTCTTTGAAGAATTTTATTCCATGAATTTTCGCTATGAATTCTCTTTGAGGAATTTTATCCAACGAATTTTCGCGACGAATTTCCTTCGATGATTTTTATCAGACGTATTTTCGCAACGAATTTCCTTCGATGAATTTCATTCGACGTATTTTCGCGACGAATTTCCTTCGAACAATTCTNCCACCCCGTACCCCATTGGACCCCCCTCGACGAGGCGACCGAATTTAGAGTCTAAATATCACGATTAGCGTTGTGTCGTAAAGAAACACAATCGAATGACACGTATAAAGATTAAGATTACCCCTCGAAATCGAGAACTGATTGCAACCGGCGATGCTTGCGAGCTTTTTCTCACCTTCGACGAGCTCGTTAGCGCAACTATGCGCGCAATGTCGGCCTTGCGGACAATGTGCAACGATATTAGAGACGATATTACTGACGAAATGAAGAGTAATTACGGACATGACGTCCAAGCTTCGCTCTCGATCCGAACGACATTCGCGATTCTCGCCTCGCTTCGACACCGAACGCTCTCGTTGCCTACGTCTTAAATTATTATATTTTGATATCTCAACATTTTGCCCCTCTCGCTTTATTTAACTTTATTTTATTTTTTTTCGGTTAGATCCCCCCGCCCAATTCCCAATCCGACACCCAAAACAAGAATCCGTTACACCGACGATCTGCGATCCGTCGTGCCTAGTACGATATAACACCTAATTAAACGGTATTGAGCCCGATTACGCAAGAGCCAAGTTAACTATACTTTATAAAGCGGTAGATAGACCAATCGTACGCGGAAAGAAAGACGGACAATTGTTAATTGTGAAACGATCGCGCCACATCGAGGCGTCTCCTTATCGTGGTCCTTCTACGTCGATCTCTCGTCGCCCTTTGCGAGCCTCGGCTTAAGCTTTCGAGTTTAAACCACTTATCGTATTTATTTCTTAGATTCTCGATACTAGCCGTAGAAATATCGAAATAGTACGTTTCGAAGGCACATGTAGACGGTTTATCTGCCGATCGACCGATCGCGAGGGCAAATCTGTCTGCTGGTTCGTCTTCGTCGGCGTCTTTGTCGTTTCTTGTCGTCTAATATGAATACTCGGTCGTTACCAATGTGGAGTACCGAGGTCCTCGGAATTATCCGCGATTAATGTTGTCCACCTATTGTAGCTGCTTTTCGTGGTCGATGACCGATCGAGGTCGATTAAACCCGACGAGTCCCTCCCTTATCGATCCCGAGTCCTACCGATCGCCCATGCGAAGGACCGGCGAGATGTCCCATTTTTTCATTTTTTTTTCAATTTTTTTTTTTTAATGTGTTTGGACACGGATGTTATCTCCGTGATTCTGAAGGATAGCGAGGGGCCTTCGGAGAGATTTTTTGGAATTTTATTTGCAGATGTCCGAGGGGTTATTCACTCAGGAAATTATTATTTTAATATTCGAACTCACGTGGATATTAACCGGAAATTGCAAGCAGATATCACTGGAAGTTGGATCGGCAGAAATCGCATTATTGGAAATCATTGTCGATTCCGAGGCCGATCGCCACTTGTTATCCAATCGCATCGCGGTTTATCAAATGAAATGAAAATCAATCACTTCGCAAAAAAGGAAATTATGGACTAAAAATGGATGATTAAATCATAGGCGATCGTTTCTCAAGTGAGGAAATGGGCTCTCCCTTATTTCGGAATGAATGACCCCCTCGTAGTTGTCAAAATGAGAGGATATTTATTCAGGGAATTGGATTGGCAATCCTCGAGATCACGTGGAAATCGGTCGGAAATATAATGCAGTTAATGTAATAAATTTCTGCAATCACTTCGCAAAAAAGGAAATTATGGACTTTAAAAATGGATGATTAAATCATAGGCGATCGTTTCTCAGGTGAGGAAATGGGCTCTCCCTTATTTCGGAATGAATGTCCCGCTCGTAGTTGTCAAAACGAGAGGATATTAATTCAAGAAATTGGATTGGTAATCCTCGAGATCATGTGGAAATCGGCCGGAAATATAATGCAGTTAATGTAATAAATTTCTGCAATCACTTCGCAAAAAATGAAATTATGGACTTCAAAAATGGATGATTAAATCATAGGCGATCGTTTCTCAAGTGAGGAAATGGGCTCTCCCTTATTTCGGAATGAATGTCCCCCTCGTAGTTGTCAAAACGAGAGGATATTCATTCAAGAAATTGGATTGGTAATCCTCGAGATCACGTGGAAATCGGCCGGAAATATAATGCATGTAATGTAATAAATTTCTACTCGCAGAAATCACTGGAAATCATTGGAAATCACGATAACATCCCGCAATTTTAAAGCCGACCGTCGCTTGACGTCTAGTCGCATCGTTAATCATATGGAATAAAAAGCAATCGGTTCCCGAAGAAGGAAATCATTTTCCCTGATTGAAATTCCGAGTGAACATCCCCTCGGGTAAAAAAAGTGGACGTCTCTTGGGTTCCTCGCGATTCGCGGATCTAGAGAATGAAAATTGGCACAGCGATCGGCAAGAGGCGTCCCTCTCGATTAGCTTAGTCCTATTCGACGGATCCTTGCGAACCTGCAAAAAGAAGCGAGTCACTACGAAGAAGACCTAGATTCGCGGCTCGACGAGCGGAGCTTAGCCTTTGCACTTAGCGACCGATAAATCTATCATAATATGTCCCTTCCTGACCCGTGCTGGGGGGTAGTTACTCTCGTAACGTCGTATACGAGATCCGTGTCTCCGATCGTCCGTACGCAATGCGTTATTACAAAAGGATACGCGTTAGCCTAAGCTAAACCTACTTACATCTCGTTAGGTATAAACTAATAATCTCCGTAAACGTGGCGGCCGGTTGGCGAGAGCGTTGATTCTCATTTTGTCGGCCGTCATCAGTGATCAAGGCCTCGTGAGGCAGTAATATATACATATACATGTCCATGTATACATATATATCCTAAATATTAACCCTAAGCATAATCAATAAACGTTACCGATGAACGTCAGCGCTATCGTTACCGTCGTGTTATTACTGTCGATCGATTATTCTCGCTATCCTTATTATCGTATCAGCTTATCGGTCGCGACCGGCTTTGTAATATATATATATATATATTTATATATATATTTTTATATATATTCATTTATTCATATTTACTACTAATTATGCTATTTGTTTCTCTCGTAAAACCTACGAAGGATCGGCGCGCTCTCAGCGCCCGATTTTGTCGAGGAGTCGCATCTTCCGGCGCGTAAATCTCCCACATCCCTCCCAGCTTTTCCAGTTTCCTCTCAGCCTCCCGATCTTCGCGTCTGTTGGACCGGTCTCTCTCATCCAGTGTTCTCTTCTCCCAGTCCTTTAGGACGAGTCGATCCGACCGGAAGCCGCGCCGCCGTTCCGGGGTCGGACGTCGGGCCGGAAGTCTCGCCGTTGCTCGATCGCGAGGAAGGACTTCCCGAAAACGAACCGAACCAGCCGATTCCGACACCGAGACGTGCCGATTCGAGGGCCGGAAGCGAGGAAAACGCTGCGGCCCCCGATTCGGCGCAATATATTTAAATTTATCCGAAAGCTACTTTTAGCGCGGCGAGTCCTCCCCCGCGCTGAAGAACCGTCGACTTTGAGCCGCATCGGGTATTAAAGCTCACCGAGCACACGGCTGCCGTCCGTCGACCCAGGGGAAGGTGTCCGTCTGGCCTCGATCCCGATTTTCCCCGTTCCTCCGTAACCGCTGGCCCGCGTCCCCGCGTCGAGTCGGACACCCCCATCGGCGGCCGACGCGCGTCCGGTCGCGAGCTCGTCGCCATGTTTCGCATCACCCGCTCCCTGTTATGCGTTCACTTAGTTTTAAGTATGAATTACGAATAGTTTAGGTTAGCTTGTCTCATAAATATTGTCTACAGTATGGAAAGTCGGACAGCCGTGAGGCGCGCTTGGCGTGGCGTAGGAATACGGGACTTGGCCGGACACGGGGCGAGCGCGATCGGCCGCGACCTGGCCGCGACCTGGCCCGATCCAGGTGAGGTCGAGGTCTAGGAACGTTGGCCTCGTTACGTATCGCGGTATGCAGGAGCGACGGTTTCGGGGGGAGGAATAACCGAGGAGGAACCGAGGAGGAACCGGCGGGGGAGACCCTCGAAGAGGTCGCGGCAAGGGTCGCGGATCGCGCTCGCCTCTCGGCGATCTCCGATCTATCGATCCGGCACCGCGATCCGGGTGGGTGGCGGGGGCGGCGTCGACCACCCCCGAGTCTCGAGGAACCGGGGCGCGCAGCGCGCGCCGGGAACTTAAAAAGAAGGAGGCTCGTTAAAAGTAAATAGATAAATGCGTAATAGGAATCTGCGTTTGCGGGGGCGGCAGTCTGTCGATCGCGGGGGTTCCGCGTTGAACCCGGGTCACGCGGGCGCCGGATCGAGTTAAGTATATGAAACGTGCAGAGACGTTCCGTTTTCGTGTCCCCAGTGAGCCACGCGCTCACGGCGTCGTCCGTTAAAAATATGGAACCAGTGTGACCAGAATGGTTGCTATGGAAGAGCTCCGGGTGACCGGACGGTCTTGATCTGCTCGGGGCAACCCCTTAAAGAAACGAAAAAAAAAAGTCTTCTCTCGGTAGCGAAATTCGCGCGCTCTCTCCCTTGCGCATCACTCACGCATTCGCTCTCGCTCTCACTCTGTCTCTCACTTTTGATCTAGCCCATATAAATCGCGCGACCGACCTCGCGTGGAGGCGAGGCCTCCGCTATGGAAATAAAAGTCCTTAAACCTTAATAGTACGTTTGGAAACCCGAATGTCTGCCTCGGGGAGGCGCCCCGCCCCCCCGGCCGCGCGTCTCTCTCTCTTTCACTCCCTCCTTCTCTCCTTCCTTCACCCCAACTCTCTCTCTCGATGTCGCGAAGGAAAAAGTCCCTAACAAAATATAAAAATTAAACCGCGCCGCCACGGCCGACGTCCCTCCCTCCCGAACGAGGCACCGAGATTACGTAAAGACGCAAAAATATTATCCGTAGAAAATTACCGTACCGTTTGTTCGCGGGTCGGTGCGCACCTAGGAGTACGTAGGTACACGTGTATCCGCCTCCGTTTATACAATCGTTCGGGCCCCGCGCGACGTGGCGGCGCTCTCTTTCTCCCCTTCTCTTTTTCCCTCCCCCGTTCTCCCTCCGCACCCTGGACGCCGACGTCCGTCTAGACCATCTCCTGCTTGTAGATCTTCTCCTTGTGCATGCGCTCCATGTGGCGCGCGATGTGCATCTTCTGCTTGGCCCGGTACACGCAGTGGGGGCACTGGAACTGCGGCTCCTTGCCGCACTCCCACTTCTGGTGGTTCCTCAGGGAGCTCTTCAGCTTGTAGACCCTGCCGCAGGCCGGGCAGTTGAAGCCCTCCGGGTTCGAGGAGGCCCCTCCGAGGCCCTTCCCGAGGCCTGCTCCCGAGCGCCACATGATGGAGGGCACGCTCCATCTCTGCCAGGCTGCCGCCCATTTCAGCCCGGTGATGCTGAGGTCCTCGGCTGGAACACAACCACCAGTCTTTATTGGCACCGGCTCGCTCGTCGGCTCGCGAGTCGGCGGGCTCGAGGAGAGGATTTCGCGAGCTCTTATTACGAAGCGACCCGTCCGACGACACTTGTCAGCCTCCGCCGAGAAGGGAGTCTCCGGCCCGAGGACAAGGGACCCGGGAACGCGAAGACGCTCTCTTTCTCTCTCTCTCCCTCCGATTCTTTCAAACTTCTCTCAAGCGGGAGGGAGAGAGAGGACGGAGATTCTCTTCTGTCGTCCTCCCCGTCATGGGGATCGGAATTAGTTCCCGTTGGTCCACGTGTCCATGGTGCCGACTGGATAGCTGACCCCCCGCAAAATGGCGCGACCATTAACCAGTTAGCTGTTTTTCTTGAGTATACTTGTCACGATGGCATACGGCGTTTCAAATTGATAACAACGGATACCTGGTGAACGGTTGATTGCGCCAGAGATCAGGTTCCCGTCAAAGTCTGGGGGAAACCATGGATTGGACAGGGGGTAGGGGTGGAAAGAGATGAATTTGCCCGTGTTCTTTGGAACGGGGGTGTTCTTTCGCTTGGAGCGAATTTTAATCAGCTATCCAGGAAGGCACGGAGATCGGAGACGTCCGTTTCTGGACGCGCCCTCGAGATCTGGGAATCTGCAAAGAAACGCGACGAGGCCGTTCTTCCGGGCGCTCTTCGGGGCGCCGAGGGAAGGTCCTCACCTTGGAGGGGATGCATCCTTACTTACGAGCCCCAAGCAGCTAGCTAGGATTCTTACGAGCGAGTCCTACGGAAAGGAACAGCGGGTCCGGAGAGGAACCCGAAGAAGAAGCCTCCCTGCAAGGCTGTTCCCTTCGAGGCGCAAGCGGACAGAGTCCTAGTCTCTATGTACAGAGGGTTTACGACTATGTCAGGATAGTTAGTGCACATGCTGCTCCCCGCTCGCGGAGAATCGAGGTCGGTCTTTCCCTCGAGAAGGTCGAAAGGGAAGCGAAAGTTAAGGGTGAGCGGGAAGTGCGAGGGTGGGAAGAGACGACTGAAAATAGGAATCGTAATTTCATCGCAACCGTCGAAGGGGACCGTAATTTTTTCTATCATTCAGCTGGACGTCCTCGAGTTCCTTCAAATAATATAGAAATTACGGGCGGGACTTTCAATTGAAATTGCCATTAAATTACCATTTTTTTCATGAGGGGATCCGAGGTGAGAAAATCGGATCTGGAATCGGGATAGAGTGGATTTTTGGGATAATTTTGGACCGTAGGACGACGGGATGGGGTTAGTCGGTTAAATGGGGATCGTGGGGTTTTGGTTCAGTTAGATTAATACGGGAAACGAAGAGCAGAGAGAGCGATGCGGCGATAGTGGAAGAAAAGAGTCAAGTTGCAACGAGAGATACTAGATAATCGCTAATGACGCTAATCGCGGGGTGGCGGATGTCTCTTCGTGGTTGTTCGTCTTACAGTTTTATTATTCATTGAATTCCGGCTGGAAGATGGGGTTATAGTATGTGTATCGACCTAGAGGCCTCCCTTCGATCCCTTCCAATCGTTCGAGTCCGGAAAATCTCGGAGCTGTGAATCGATAACGCGATACGGGACGGGCGAGCCAAATTAGACTTACGCAAGCTCTAAGGTACAGACCTTATAAAAAAAATAATTTCCTTACGTCTTATATGTAATCTTACATGCTAGTACTTCCGCATGATGACAAAGTATCCCCGAACTCCGTTGGTTCGGTGATTTACGAATTTTCAGCTACTTCGTTCGAGACACGATTTTCCGAGTTATCTAGAACGGAGGTGGCACTTTTCTTTTCGCGATGATCGATGATCTGCATCGACCTGTTATTGACCTTACAATTCGCGGCTTTATTTATTCTATAACACGAAAATGAATGATTCCTCCCGGTCGCCACATGTACGAATAATGATAATTAAATGCGCGGAAAGTATTGAAATTAATTGACAACGACCTAATCAATTTCGATAGACAAATTCTGGGTTGAGGTAAACTTAAGTGACGTAAATCCGTGAATCGTAAGGTCAACAATCGGACTTTCAACGGAAGTAATGCCGTCAATGGACGTTGAGGAAAAAATGGGAAGGCGACTTCGGGTACTCTCCCCGATGGTTTAAAAATTAATTTAAGGCACATCTCGATCCCAAGAAACGTGGGAATCCGTGGATTACGACCTAATGGAGCTAATTTAAGAAATCGCAGAGTCTGGAACGAAGCTACTACAAACGAAACCTTATGACATACAGGGGGAACTACAGCGAGCTAACGATTTCCAGGCTCGCGTCCGCGAGACGTTAAGTCGAGAAATCGGGGAAGAAGATGAGACGGGGAGAAGATTCGCAATCGGAATATTATCAGCGAGAGTCTTCTCCGAAAAGATGAAGGTCCTCGAGGACTTTTCGCAGAGTCGGGCCCTGGAAAAGGAGCGACACTCGGGTCAACGAGTGGGATAGCCGCGACTCGTCATTAGGACACTTCTCGGATCGGCAGCTTCAATCGATCTCGCTCCTTGGCGAGAATCCGTGAAGATAGCCCTCCATGTCGCCGATCTTCTCGAAATGCTGGCGTCGAATGTGCCGGATCCAGTGTGACTTGCGTTTGCATCGCTGGGGACAGAAAGGACATATAAATTGCGGGTCCTTTCCGCACTCCCAGTTGATGTGGCGCTGAAGGGAGTCCTTCCTCATGTAGACTCTTAGACATCTGCTGCACGCGAATTGTCTGGCGGGTTTCTTGCCGACCGAGTTCGCCTTCGGGATCTTCAGCTCGGCGAAGCTCGACTCGGTGTTCCAAGCTTGATCGGCGTTCTCCTCCTCAAAGTAGACATCTGAAAAGGGAAAACGCCGCTTTAGCCGTGTCCCGGTCTCCTACCGGTCCTACCGGTCTTCCCACCACCTTCGTCCACTCGACCGAGGATCAAATTCGTGCATATCCTCGATCCTTCTTCCTCCTTGGACTTACGACGCCGTCGATCCTTTTTCGAAACCGAGTGGAAACCTCGCCTTGGCGACATCGAGACTTTCCAAAGGACGCGATCCACTGATTACGTACCTTGCACCTCTTATACCTTTCTCTCTACGCTCTACGATAGCGATCGCCGGAAAAATTTCGTAAATGACATCTCGAGGAGTCGAGTACTCGTCGTAGGGACGCGGTTTTATTGTTTCAGGGGAAGACGAGTACGATCGATAAGGTGCCGATCGAGATCGACGGCCGAGGTCTATTCGCCGTCGATCATGTTCACGACAAACTCCTGTCTGTTAACGGATCCTGCAGGGGGATGTTGGGTGCCGAGATGCCTCAGGACATTAGCTTTCTGGTGTGACCGGTACTCGCAAAAAGCACAGCCGAATTTCTTGTCCTTCCCGCACACGCTGCGATGATTAGAGCAGGATTTGGAGGACTTGAAGTACTTCCAACACTGGGTGCACCGATAAGGCGTGACGTTGACCTTCGCGTACCACGGGGGGCCACCTGAAAAATGGAACTTCATGTATTACGGCTCAAAGAAACCACCTTTCCAAGAAGTCTTGAAATACCGGACGTCTAGCTTCCTCTCCAGGTTGGCGATTTCGGTGAGATGAAATTTCTATACCTGTAGTTTTGGACTAAAACCGAGCGAGATTGAATTACTACCGACATGGCGATAATTTCGATCCAAGGATCTAGAACTGGAAAACTCTTTGCTACGAGGATCATTTAGAGGACTTTAATGCGCTCGATGCCTCGAAAGTGCATCGAATGTCCAGATCGCTCGACAAGGACTTTCCCAATTGAACGTTTAGAGCTAGGACTGGGCTAGGAAGGATGTCAACCTAGCATCGCATTCTTGAATTTCCTCCTTTAGCGTCTCTTTTATTTTCCACAATTCTTCCCTAATACTTTTGCTTCCTTTTCTTCTTCTAAAAAAATAACTCTCTGAGGCAGCGAGTCTCGGCGATGATCCTTCCTGGACCTTCCTTCGTCCTGGGACTCGAGGGCGCTAAATCTTGCAGAAACGAGGCCCCGTCTCGAAGTTAGAAATGTCGCTTGGATTCCGTCATGGGGATTTTTATCGATTCATCGAAAAGTTCCACGTGTGAGGGTCTTGAGGGAAGGTAACGGCGAAGTTCTGGGTTACGTAGCTTTCCACCGAAAGTTCTTGCCCACTTATTTGGTCCCAATGGTGGGCACGCACGTGACGTTTCACGTTCCCCTTGTGATGAGATGCATATCCACAGAGGCTGCACATCACGCTGGGATATCTTCCGCATTCCCGTTTGTGATTGATAAGCGAGGAGTGAAGTCCATACGACTTGCCGCAACGCTTGCACCAGTGCATCTTCTTGGGCGCATTCTCGGCTGCACCTGGAAATTCAAATCGACTCGGTTAGCAGAGCTCTGGAAAAAGTCACCATAAGAGAACCCTTCGCTCTACGGGATCATTTCCTTGCCACAGAGTTCGCCATAATTTCGAGCAAGTGAAGCGTAAGTCGGGCAGGATGCATTTTGCGGTGCAAGTGGTCCAATTTTTAAAAAATCCCCTACCCTGCATTTAAACTCATTAAATTGACTACACACCTGTATTGCATGGTCTCAAATATACATATTGTTTCTACAGCACTTTCGGGTAAACTGAAAAATTGTACAATCACGCTAAGGAAAAATAAGGGCTTCCACCCTTTACCTGTAGACACTGCAGGAACTACCGCTGATTTTTGAGGATTTATCGAAAAAGTGCAATCTGACTCCTCCCCCTTAAATCACGCGAAACCTGGAAACACTTAGACTTTTCCACGATAGTTAAGGAATATTTATTAAACGGAAAAAGCAAGTACATATCGTCTTTGCTAGCGATGGTCCCTTATCTGAAGGAACTTTCAGCGTTGTTTAGGTACAAGAGTACAAAACCGAAATAGGAAATGGTACAACTAAAGATACGGCACTGAATCTCAGTTTCCCTAGCTATAGACAGATGGATAATTAAAGGAGTATAAAATAAAGCAAAAATCTAAGAAAGTGAAGAACTAAGTTCTACCGAAACAGACTTACAGATACGTTATTGCAACATAATTTCATTAATATGATATACATGAAAGAATTATGGACAGTGTAGTCTTTAGCGATTCATGGAACACCTCAGTTGCAGTGGCAACTGAATATGCATCATTAATATCAGACTCGCTCCAAATTGGAACACGTGGAAGTACACGTGACGTACCTGGAGTACCTGTAGGTGCAATTAACCAAGGATAAAAAAATTCAGGTACTTACTACCCTGAGGAAAAAATTGGGAGATCATCCCTGTTATTTCTTAGAAAAAGTGGAAAAGTCAAGTTTTGGATCCATGGAAGGATTTCCATTCGTCCGGACCCAGTTGGTAAAATTACAGCGCCTTCCTAAGATGCATCTTTTGTTTAGAATTTCTCATTCGGATTCTGCCGCAGATTTGATCGACGTGTCTTCGTCGGACGTGTCTGTGAAGATTGGCCTTCCTCACGGTGCGGTAATTGCAAGCCGAGCATGCAAATTTCGGCTCTCGATTGCACTCGACTCTCTGGTGAAATTCCAGAGCCATGAAGGTGCTGTACCGTTTGGGGCACGTCCTGCATCTGAGCTGCTTCCAAGAGATGCCTTGGGCGGCGAGGATCGCGTCGCAATGCGCTGAAAAGAAGATGTGCTTGTGGTTAATACAGAAATATCACGGGCAAGCGATAAATTCACCTCGAAACTGTGCAAGCGAATTGCAGGCGGGAATTACGGGCGAACTTGTCGAACAAAGTGGACGGGGGGTTTTATTAATCAGAGCTACAGGTCAATCGGAAAAGCGCCAGGGTCTGGAAATTGCGAATGCACCCAGTTGCACATCGATTTTCTTCCCAGATCAGGAATTCCAGGATACCCTGTCCCTATTGTGCACAGTCTGCACGTGTCTGTACAGACTATAACTTTGGTTCCTGGTTGCACTCGACTCTCCTGTGGAAGTCCAAGGCCATGAGCGTGCAGTACCTCCTGGGGCAAGTCTTGCACTTGAATTGCTTCCAAGTGACGCCCGGGCCTGCGAAGAGCGCGTCGAAATGCACTGAAAAGCAGACGCACTCGTGGTTATATTAAAAAAGGATCCTACCAGAAGACGCGGAAGCCAACTTTGGGGGGGAACTTAAAAGAGAACTTAAAGATTAACATATTTCCTGGATTTCTCGCGACCAACGATCCGTTTATTCGTATTGTAACGACCCGACATGGGTGTCCTACCCTACAAACCACTTGGAAAAAAATGTTTGTCGAGAAGATAAGGTCCCTAAAAATAGGATATTTCCCAGATTAATTTTTTTACGGGCGCGGAGATGCCGTCGATTTTTAAGAACCTCGATAATATACCCGAGGGCAGCAAGACGAAGGGACTTCCGGAAACGCGGAGAGGCTCGACGGATACTCCTTTAAATGGTAATTAACGCAGCGCCCATTTAATCTACAGTAAGAGTGAGATCGAATTGGACTTTTATTCCAGTTACAGATTAACTCAGGATCGGCGATACACCCTTCGCCGGGGACCTGGAAGGTCTTGAGACGACCTCGCGTTACTTTCTACATTGAAGGGACATTTTTTAGGAGATCCTCTCCCTGGTGTGCCTGGCTTGCACGTGCCTCTGGAGGCTGGTTCTCCTGAGGGTCCTGTAGGAGCACAGGGCGCAGGTGAACTTTGGCTCCTGATTGCACTCGATCTTCTGGTGGAACTTCAGGGCCCTCAGAGAACTGTATCTACGGGGGCAGACATTGCAAGCGAAGTCCCGGCGAGCCCTGTAGATGCGCTCGAAGGGCCGCTCGTACCTGACGAATTCTGCAAGAAAGAAAAGACCCGAGGAATTAGTCATTGCGGGATAAAAGAGGGGGATTTTTTGTGATCTTCGAAGGCTGCCATCAAGATACCGAAGGAGCAAGCTATTCGCAAGGTCTACTCTCCGATCGCCAGTCCAAAGGAACTCAAACCATGCTGAACTTGACCTATCCGATTAAGTTTATTTCCGCCAGAAAATCGGCGGGGCCATTTCATCCCAGGATAAACCCCCGATCTCGAAAGGAAAACCAACGGAAATGAGTTACAAACAATGAGCGCGGAATAAGTGCACAAATGAAAATGATATTCTCGGCTTACTTTTAGGAAATTAAAAGTACACAGTCGTATCGAGGCTTAAGTAAATAAGTGGAGGCGAAATTAAGGAGGGACGCGTAAAATAATCCTGCACGTCTCCTCCCGAAAGACGTGGACGTTTCTCATTTTTTTTTTTTCCAATTTCTCCTCTGGCGATATTCTGCAAAAATCGGCCAAGCTCCGTAAAAAACACCCTAGAATATATACTACAGGATATGTACAAAGGGTAGCACCCTTCGTTCTCAGGACATCGACTAAAGGTCCACGACTTTCCACCCTCCTCCCCCTTGCTCTCCCTGTTTCCTTTTAAAGAAAATCGGATGTAAAAAAATAGGGTTACTAGGGCTCGTCCTCTAAAATCTGAGAGGAGTCCTGGCCACGTTTCGACGGTCTGAAACAGAGATCTCGGGGATCAGACCGAGAAGGACATGTGCAGCCTCCTGGCGTGCTCGACGAGCTTGTCTCGCCTGTAGAATTTTCTCGGGCAAAGCCCGCAATGATACTTCGGCTCCTCGATGTGAAGCTTCATGTGCGCGACCAAATTGTGCTTGTACTTGAACCAGCCCTGGCAGATTTTGCATTGGTGTTCGGGTGCTTTCCCGCACTCGACGCGCAGATGACGTTTCAGGCAGGCAGGCCGCTTGTAGAAGCGACCGCAGTTCGGACACTTGTAGGAAGACTGACCTCTTGCCGTGCGAACGGGTTGGAAGGTGTCCTGCTGGTTCCAGGAGGTGCCCTGCTCGGCTTGGAACCCTCCCTCGTTGACGACCCCGGTGGCGTCGAAGCTTCCCTGCTGGGCCCAGTATTCTGAAATTAGAGAACAGAGGGACGTGAAACGAGGGTTCTGCCCCCGACATCCTCGGCAGGGATTCGAGACGCGGGATCCCGAAGGAGCCTTACCTATTCGCTTTGCTTGGACATACGACAGGGATGAGTTCACGGCACAAGGTGTAGACACGTGTTAAGGGGGTGATAAACGAGTCACAGGGAGGCGAGGTGACAAATCTCTAGGGTTAAGGAAACGACAATGTGACAACCGTTCGGGAACTTTTCTCCGACCTGGGGTACCGCATGGTTTCAAATTCCGTAACGTGAATACGGAGCCTAAGAGAAAGGTCCTGACACCCTTAAAATTTCATTTTGAAACAAATTTTTCTTTTAATTAAAAAAAAAAAAATTGAAATTTCACGGGTGTCAAGACCTTCGATATAGCTTCCATATTGACGTTGTCGAGTTTCGACCGATTCGGTACACCCAGTTCGGAGGAAAGTCTCATAAACGAGACCTGACGCCACCTTCGCATCGCCTTAAGGGGGAGGCGCCTCCACCCTTGCTCGAAGGGCTCGGTCACGGCGATCGAAATTCGGGGTGAAACGTGGTACCATATTTTGTTTTATTATAAACGATTTTCCCTGCCTCGGGCGACATAAGAAATAAATGCAGACACGATTTGAGAACGAGGTTGGGCCAAAGGACGCAGAGTTAGGAGGGCGCGTCTTCGTTGGGGTTTTTCGTGGTTCTCCTGCGCAGCGGAGTGCTTCTGCCTTCCAGGGTATTTTCCCAGGATCTTCCTTCGGGAGGGACGTCAAAATTTGGTCATCCGATGGATTCTGGGTCCCCTGGGCACGGATGTGTGCACGTTGTAGTGTCTGAGCAGGCTGTGTCTGTGTTTGAATCGAGCCTGGCACACCAGACAGGCAAATTGCGCCTCCTTGCCGCACTCGAATTTCTTGTGCCTCTTCAGGGTGATGGTTCTCCTGTATTGCCTGCCGCAGGTGTCGCAGGGGAAGGTCTTCGCGGAGATCTGCATCTGGTCCCACGCCGCTGAAAAAAAAACCAACGAATTAATATGCTTCCGATGAGGTAGCCCGAAAACCTCTCCTTTTGACATACGAGCATCTTCAGGGAAAGACAAATCAAAGGCTTGCATTCGCTCTCGTTTAATCAACCCTTATCTTAACGCGATTATCGGTCATTAACGGCTGTTATATGTTCAAAAGAGCACCCCATCATTTTTCTACCTGATAATCATCGCAAGTTTCGGTAAACCACGATGACCTGCCTGTAATCATGGGAACGCACCATAATTACGGAAAGGTGACAGTGGAGTACTGCAATCGCGTGGGGTAGAACAAAAAATTATTATAATTACATGGGTAAAAGGAACTTTTCTCGGTACCTAGAAAATGAGGATAAAGAGATGATAAGAAGGGAAGATTCGGAAGGGAACTCTTCGAGGTACCGAGAAGAGGATAGGAATGGTGTCTTCATGGAAACCAAAAAAAAAGCAGAAACCGAGAAACAAACCGTACGCGCAGATTCTTCAGAAAATAACCCGCAACAGAGTGTGTGCCTTTTTATTAATAGTAATAATAATATTAATAATAATAGCAATAAATCATTGATCCGCCTGATAAACCTTTCCAAAAAAACATTAAATATCCAAAGTAAGAGTCCAAAAAATTATTTACCAACGCTCGATATTACTACTTAACGAAGACGAGGAAATAAAGTGTGAGAAAAAGAGAGATAGAGAAAGAGAGGCAAACGAGAGAGATACAGAAGAGAAGTGACAGATATACAGGGAATCGTTCTTAAACATTAAGTATATCATACCAAAAGTCCAAATTACACAAGTAGCTCGTTAATTACAAGGTAACCGATAAATCTTAGAGAAAAATCAAGTTCGAGGGGTGCGTTGAGAAACGCGGACGAGGGTGGAAGGTATATAACAAACGAGTGGCGGAAATTCGCAAAAAATACTGATATCAAAAATACTGACGCGCGTCGCAAGCTCGCGTCCGAGTTATTTCTCCTTTGTGTACAAAACAAACAAAAATACGTGGAAAAACGATTGTCCTTAGGTGTCTAACGATAAAAAGATGGCGCCCGCTCGGGCGTTCCTCGCCAACGAGCGGATGCGATTTCAACGCGGTTTAAACGCGGTTTAAACGCGGTTTCAACCGTTAAGCTCACGCGCAATAAATACTGGAATGCATTCGTAAGTTACACAGGCACTAGACACGTCGATTGCCGACTTCTATCCTTATTTTCCGACGCTGAATTCAGGTGAGAAGAGCGGTTTCGGGCCGCCAGGGGAAGAGAGAAGGACCAGAGCCTGCGAGTGTAATTTAATAAAAAAAAATATAAAAAAAAATAAAATCGCTACCTCCCCGTCCTGCCCAGGCAATGTACAAATTTAATCAGGATCGCTAATGTCTTTATATATTTTTCCCAAGAGAGGACGAGTACTTTTATCGCGATCGGAGCCCCTTATCAGCTGAACTCGGCGTCGTCCGTCGATGCGACGAAAGGAAGAGTCTCAAGACCGATCGTTACTCTCCGAGAGATAATTAACTGGAATGAATATGACCGTAAATAACCACTAGTGTTGCAAGGAGATTGTCGTCTCAGTCCCGCGTGTCAGATAGTGGGAACCTTACTCGCAGTCGGTGAACATTTGCTTATCAAAATCCATACACGTCGCTCCGATTAATCGCGTTTCCTCGCGGAACATTCGCGTTCGAATCCTCGAGAAGTCGACGTTACTTCGAAACCGAATTTCGAGGTTGAGGAAGCATCGAAAAGCCAATTGCAATCGCGATCATCGATCGGCGATTAATACTGCTACTTATCGGAATTTCAGTTGAGACGAATATCAGAGATTTTTCTCACGAGCATATAGTTCCGCATCTAACTTAACATTTTTTTAACTCCTAAAATAATACACATCGCGCATCTCCAGAATGTACATCAACCGTCCTATTTTTAACGCGTTAAAATGGAATGGAATCTCAATTCGTCCCGAAATTCGCTCACGTAGATCCATACGAAAGGCACTATCGGTCGAGAAAAATTCGGATTTGCAAGGTGCGCCAAACACCTTAAAAAAAATCTTCCAGTCGAGAAAACATCAGTTGTTCCCTAGTGAGATAATTCGATGATCGATAAATCGGTATTGAGCGAGACGATGGGCAGTCCCTTGGAGCGGAGGGATTCCCTAGAGCACGTGCCCCGGGAAGATCGTCCCGAACAAGGGCTAACTTTGCCTTAACAATTATAATAGAGAGATGTTAAGAGACATTCGAGAGGTAGAGAACCGCGCGTAGGACCACTCTCGTCGCCACCGATTTTCGACGTCTAAAGTGCACCGCCACTGCAACTACCACGCTGGAAGAAACCTCCAACTACCGATTCAGCCCTTCCAATGCTATCACCCTAAGAGGACCCATAATCGGGTCCTTGAAAACGTAACCTCGACGCGCCATCTTGAATCGAGGGATCGAGAGGAGATCTATCACAAACGGAGGCTGGGTCCTCGAAACGTCTCATCCTCGGCAATGTAAGATCGAATCGATCCTTCGTTCTCGAAACTACTCCCGATTGACGGAATTCGTCGATAGTCCTCAAAAATCCGAGGCGAGTGGCCGTAAAAAAAATAAAGAGGGGGCGAGATGGAGATACAAGCGCGCGTCGTCTCGAGGGCATCGAGAGATAGAGTAAGAGAGAGATATCCAAGAGAGACGGGGTGTCGAGATTAGGTCTAGATGCTCTCGTCGTATCCGATTTTCTGATGATGTCGCTTGTAGTGCACGGTGAGGTTGCCTCGTTGCCGAGCTTTGTAGGGACACTCGGGGCACTGGAAAGCAGGGGGCTTCCCGCCACACTCGACCATCTCGTGGCGGCGCATCGTGCTTTTCCACCTGTACCCCTTGCCGCAGAACCTGCACCTGAACTTGCGCTGCTGCTCGTGAGGGACGCCCATGTAAACGACGCTGAGGTCCCTAGGTTGAGGTAGGACCTCGAACGAGTCCGGGAAGACGACCTCCCTGGTGCGATCGTTGCCCTCCACGCTGTCTCTCCCGGTGCTCTCTCTCGTCGCCCTGTACCTCTTCACCGAGTGCTTGTAGTCCGAGCGCAGGAGAGAAAGCAGGGCTCCCATGCCTGCAACATCCGCAGAAGAAAACGAAAGGGGGAAATTAAAATAACGAAACAAAACGGAGAAGGTTCTGGCGGGAAATGGAGGGGACGAGAAGGGAGGTTCAAAAACCGGGGCGACCGAATGTACGGGAAGGGGCGAGTCGGCGGTGGTAATGAATGTTACTGGCAAAATTAAAATTAACCCGTAACCAACCCAACACAAACGTTTCAGCCAATAGCCCCGAAGAAGGAACACCCAGGACGGTAATTTTGCAAAAATAAAATCAAGTGTACGTATGTATGTGTGTGTACAGAGGTGAAGAGAGGCCGAGTCTCGGGGGTCAAAGGGTGGATCGATTCGAAGGATCGACTCGATCCTTGGATCCATGGATGGATCTCGTCGGGGATCTTCGACCCTCGAGACCTGGCGACCGGAGTTCCCGGTCGGGTCGCTTGTCGGAAGATTTTCGGCTCTTCTGCCAAGTGATAAGTTCCTGCCGAGTGTTCTTAATGTCTAAATCAATGTACAGGAGGTTTGTCTAACGACGTTTATACAGGCTTTATGCATAACGTATGTCTAGGTGTTTCCAAGTATGTACAACGACGAGGTGTTAAGAAGTCGTGCCGAGTCCTGAGGCGTCGATCAGGTCGGAGGTTCAAGGCACGGAATTCTCGTAGGTTTATTAATCTCCGTTTCTCCATAACGGCCGTTAAGTACGTTACGTCGACGTGACTCCGTTTCCGGGGTAGGGAGAAACTGCGATTAAAATACTCGGGGTCGGAAAGCGGTCGCACTCAGATCCCATGGACCACGAGCATGTGCTTATGGAGGCTGCTCTTCTGAATCAGTCTCCTCTGACATATCGGGCAGATGAACTGCTTCTCCTTGCCGCACTCGTACTGGATGTGCCGATTGAGCGAACTCTTGTTCTTGTAGCTCCGGTCACAGTGCTCGCAAGGGAACGGTTTCTTGAAGACCCCGAACAAGACGGGCATTCCTCTGAGGTCTGAAACAAAATCCCAAAGGTTCCTCTTAGTAGATGTTCCCACGGTCCTCCTTCGGCATTAGGTCTTTGTTAGAGCACGAGTGTAGGTAATTACGAGACGATGCCTCTCTCTCCCCCTCTCTCTCTCTCTCTCTCTTTCTCACCTGTGGGACGATCTCCTCCCTCTCGCCTTCCCCACCCCCTCGATAGCCATTCACTCTCTCGTTTCCACTCGGTGATCTTTGCGAATCTGTTACTTTTATTCGAAACCGTCCATTTGCTAGGGAAAATCCCCGTCGATCGTCTCACTCGCTCTTTCATTCGCTCACGCGGTTATCGATGACTTAGAGCTCGAAGACGAGACTTTCGAAGAGGGAAACGCGGCATCGAGGTCTCGTCGCAGTCGCTTTTTACAGCTTTTTACCCCCGGGGAATCGGTTAGAAGAGAGAGACCCTGTGCACGGCGTTCACGTGTTGCTGCAAATTGTACTTTCGCTTCGACCTAAAGCAGCAATAGGGACAGTCGAATTGAGGCGCCTTTCCGCATTCCAGCCTCAGGTGTCTAGTCAGCGACGACTTCAGGTTGTAGGACCTGTTACACTCCGTACACCTGTACGATTTCTGGTACCCCGCCTCGTGGCGCTCGACCGACGATTGCCCTGGAAAACGATCAACACCGTTAGTGACGAAAAATCCAATCCACGACGAAGACAGAAAAAGAGGCTCAAACGACCAAAAAACCTACGTTCGCTTCGGCGAGAAACGAACGGCAAGCAAAATAAAGCCCAATGTTGCCAGGCAATGTTGCTGAGATTTATTAACCATTTCCCATAAGAATTAAACCATATTTTACTTCATTCTCATGTATCAATTCAGGCATCGAATAATGAAGATAAAATACCGACGTTTCATTATGAAAGGAAAACAAAAATTACGGCAAGGATCTTCAGAACTCTGAGAAAATGAAAAAAATATACATCGGGAAGATCGTTCCGACCCACCAATGTGTATTCCTTGCGAATCTGGAAAGTATCACATTTTTTCTCGATATATTTCAAGTTGTTTAAATTGACCAGTCGTTAATTTTCACTTTGGAATTGTCGGTAACTGTTCAGTGGAGGTAGACTGGCAACACGGGGAGGGTTTTAACGATGAAAAACGGGAAAGTGGTTCAAATACACCGACGCGACCTCCACGGCGGTCGGTGACCGACTGCGGCTCGGAGCGCGCCGCCTCGCCGCGTGGACCACGTGACCAGCCGGCGCCGCGCCGTCTGCGCAGTAGCTCAACAAGTGTCGCGTGAAGTAGGTCAGTATCGGAGGAGACAGGGAAGGGGCAAGGTCGCGGACGTTCCGCTTTAGTGCTCCCAGAGGCCGATTAAAGGGGATATCGCCTTAAAGGCTACGGAGTAGAGAGAAAAGGGAGCACCGCGCGGTTTACGGGCGTTCCTCTTTAAAGCTGTAAAAAAAGTTAAAGGGGCCGTCGTCTTAACGCGATGGCACGTACTGACGTCCACTCCTGCGGAAAGCAATTGCAATAAAAAATAAGGATTAAGAGCAAACGCAAGGTCGCAAATAAAAACGTCTCTGTCGTAAAATAACGAAACAGTGGTAAAAGAAAATTCACAAAATGCATATAACTTTCAGGGGGTCTATGGGGTCATGCAGATTTTGGAGGCACTGGATTGTAAATTACAAGGGACTTACGGTCTAAATTACGGATAGAGAAATGTCTCGGTCTGCGACGGAATGCTGAAAGAAATGATTTATAATACTTTATGTCTCTATCTTTACATTAAACCGTCTCAAGTGTCTTTCAGATTTTTCTCAGTACATAGTCCCTAAGGGGAGTAAAAATTGAACGTTTCGAGTACTTTATTCGGAACGACTCGTCATAGTTTTTTACACAGACAGCTCGTCAGATCGGCTGAAATGAGTCGAACCGTTTCCGCCGCGAAAATCCGCGGACGACGTCTTTCTATTTCAGTAGCCGATACAAGTCTCGCGAGAGACATCACTGAATACCCACACACACACACACACAAGATTTCGAGATGCAATTCGCAATCTCCAGAGTAACGTTAATACTTTTGTTCCTCGTCTTTGTATAATTTACCGAACGTGGTATCCCGGGTACATTTGGCGTCGACTCATTTATAGCTAGGCAAGTTGGTGGCGTATGTGGTTCCACAGTGGCGATGTTTGTGCGAGATGTGAGAGTCCAAGTTGAACTTTCTTTTGGAACGGAAGCAACAGTAAGGGCAGTGAAACTGTGGAGGTCTTCCGCACTCGAGTTTGAGGTGTCGATAGAGAGAAGAAGCATTCGAGTACGCCTTCTCGCACTTGCAGCAAGGGTACATCTTCGTCGAGGAATTCCGGATCCAGAGATCTGCGAAAAATCGAAGGGTCAATGATCGACGGTTCCTGGCAGGGGGTAAAAAACAATTAAAGGGGGCCGCAATGCCTGCACATAAAAAACAAGGAGCATCGAGGTAAAGCCAGGAGACGAGGCCGAAACGGAGCGACGCTCTTCCGAGACGGATATATATCGGAATATATCAACGTTTATTTTATAAAAAAATATCGTAACAGCGCTTTGCAGGAGGAAGAGACACCCGCGAAGTCCCCCGGTATATCACTTCTCAGGCGTTGACATTGTAGAGCATCTTGTAATGGATCTGTTTGATGTACTCCTCGTTTCCAGACGTGAGCAACACCGGCCAACACTTGGGGTTTTCTCGGACGTGCCGGTGCAGGGATTTCTTCCATTTGTACGACTTGGAGCACGCCAGGCAGACGTTGTACTCTGGAAAAGAAATATCGGGACTCGTCAGCGCATCGCGGAAGTTTCTGAGGGACCGAAGAGAGTGCATACTACCGATTTCGTGCTGGCCAGGCCGTTCGGTCAAGGCGCCATTTTTAAAACCCGACTGCCCAACATAGGAAGAGATGCCAATTAGCCATTCCGGATTTATTTACATACAAGAGACTCGTATTTTACACTATTTTACAGATACTCCGACCCCGCCTCGCGACTCCATCGAGACGAGACGGCCCTCCTTGTCTTCCAGGTCTTCCGGTCTCTTGCGACGTGGTCCCCCCTTCGACCCTTCACCTCGAATTTGCTCACAGGGTGTGCTTGCGAATGTGCTTCAACAAGTTGCAGTGCAATTTGGTCCTTTTGGGACAGTAGGGGCATTGGTACTTGGGAGCCTGGCCGCACTCTTCTCTCGTGTGTCGCACAAGCGAGCTCTGATACATGTACACGTTCCCGCACGAATTACACGCGTACACCCGACCGCCGATCGGATAGCCTGGAAAGAGAAACGAGAAAGCACGATTAGAGACCTCGGCTCGCTCGGGGGCGCGAGTCCACCTTGCAAAGGTGGGAGATTACCTATGACCCTACATCGCGCCCTACTCTGCTATGGCAAAATCGCGAATTTCGATGGGCGGTCGGCTCATGGGATCGACTCCTCGATTCCTCTCATAAACGCCCTTTATTGTCCCGCGCAAATGCCGACTCGTACCCGACATTTAAGAACTGCATTTACTGCCGCTGCAGCGGCTGCTGGGCTCAGGGGATGAAATCAAAGTCGCACCTGCAGGGGTACTTTGAGCATCCCTACAATTTTTCATACTTCCGGCATAATTTTCCTCGTTACTCCTCTGGACGATGAGGTCGAGAGGGGTAGGTGACGGAAATTCGGATGCTGTATGAAAATCTAGGGATGCAGCGGCCGGAGTTAAGGAGGAGAGCGGAACGTGGGAGAATGTCCACCTACGATAGTGTAAAAAAATCCTGATACGGTGGTGAAAAAAAAATCCTGAATGCGGACCCCGAAGAACGTCTAGACGAGCGCGGGATGTCGATAAGCTTCTCTCGTTATCGAGAATCCACCGGCTCGGCGATGCATCCGTGCTCCTTCCTGATATGGTTCAGCAGGTTGAACTTCATGGGGACGATGCAGGGGCAGAAGGGGCACCTGAACAGCACCCTGCCGCACTCTTTCCGCACGTGTCGGTTCAACGAGACCCTGGACCCGTACAGCTTCTTGCACTCGCAGCACACGTGGAAACCTGAAATTAACGAGTGCGTTAATCTAAGGAAACTCGACAAACTCGGTTGGGATCTTAACCGAGGCTTCTTCGCCGCTACTATAATTCCCTTGATAAAGCATCTTCGTCCCCGTTATCGAACATTTTTTACACGTCCTGGATAACGACCTAACGTGGAGGTGCGCTTGCCTTGCAGGATGCAAGAGCAAGGGTTTACCGTTTATCCAAAGTGTCAACGCGTAGACGAGGAAACCGATGCCAATGTAATTTATTGTTAAGTACCGGTACATGTCTGCTCTCGAGAAAAGCTTGGACTACCAATCGAAATCCATTGACCACCTGTTGTTACTGAGAACGTGAGCGTGCTTGGCTCGTAAATGCCGCATCAGGCTGTTCTTCAGGTTCACCTGACGTGGACAGTACGGGCATCGGTAGGGCTGTTTTCCGCACTCTTCTCGCAAATGCCGAATTACGGATTTGTGCCATCTGTACGTTTTGGCGCACCTGACGCAGCTATACCGCAGCGTCCCTGAAACATTTGAGGTTTACCGAGTTAGTTGGGCATTCGGAGAGGCTCTGGTCGAAGGGTTGTACTCTTCCAGGGTGACTAGAATTTTAAAAGACCTCTCTATCGACCTTATGGACGAAAACCAGGGAAAGGGGTGACGAGGCCGATTTTTTTTCTGACTTTTACCCGAGGGAGATGATCCGGGAAACGCCCGGGCGAGTGGACGTTCGCACACGCAAGGCTTGCCTCTTTTGCCGCTCTTTTATTGATATCATATGAAAATACATGCGCATATATCGGTAAGTAGCAGATACATACGTGGACTCGCCGATCTGGAGCGGAAAAGCGCGGAAAAGCTCGCGGCCCGAGGAGCGCCCCTTGGGAAACAATTGAAAACGAGGGGAAATCGAACAAACTCCACGGTAAAATTCCTACAAATTGTCTGTAAAAAGTGCTTTCAGGAACGCGGGGGAAGAACGCAACAGGCGTCATCGGGGGAACTTCTTTGACCACGGATTACGAGGTAGAAATTTTGATCTATTTCTTGTTAGCGCCGATTTTTCCGGGGAATTTTCAAAAGGGGCGACTTCTTGGAGGTCGGATGGGTACTGGGAGACTTGGGGGAGTCACGAAAACACCGCAAACCAAAAGCAAAAAAGCTCTCCACGTGAACGGAGGGAGGACACTATCCCTTCGAGTTTTTCGATATTCGAAACCCGGAGTAAAGAGGAGACCTCGACGTCGGTCACTGCAAGGAGCGAACCTCGAATGCGATTCCAGACAGCACGATATTGATTTTAATTTGTCCTCGTGAGACTTTTCTCCGTTTGGGCTCGAAGTACACCGCGAATGTCGATAATGTACGTTAAATGTGGGGCGAGATACACCGATCAGCTTGTATCGCTGCACACCTAGGTCTAAAAATAAATAAATGATCCTAAGTCAGATCCCTTGAAGTTCAAGGCTAAATAAATAGTGACAAAGCCGACATGCTGTCTGGGATCTAACGCAAGGCGGAGGGGGATGTAAAAAGAGACGGGTGCGCGAACAAAAGTAGGAAGTTTCGCGTTCTTCTGTCCTGCAAACCGTCAGCCTGACTCTAGCCGATCAACTACTCCACCGTAGTTGGCACGAGTCGGTATTTCGAGTTCACGAGTTCGGCGAGGGCACTTTAAAGTGCTGTTCAGCCTGATGTGCGTGGAGGATGAACGCCTTGAAAGCAGCGAACGGGCACAGTGAACACTTGAACTGCGGTGGCTCGCACTTATGCTTCAAATAGTTGCTCCACATCTTGTAGAACTTGCTGCACTTGGTGCAAGTATAGCCGAGCATTTGATCGCCCATGTACATCTTTCGGTACGCTGAAAGCAGAAGGGGAGAACGTTAAGGGTGCCGGAAGTAGCTCCAAGAAAAGGCCGAAAATGGCGAAGTTAAAGGCGAGTCCAGGAACGGGACGAGGGATGTCGAGGAAGACATTCTGCACTCCAATGCACTCGAGCAAGCACTGCGCCTATTGGGAGAGCTAAGTTTTATCGAGGCCTCGTCTCCGTCGCGAGCTCTCGAATCGGTTCAAAAGCAGCCAAAGTAGCATAGAAAGAGAAACACCAGAAAGGGCGAGGAAAAGGGGGAAGGGTCGAAACTCATCGAAGCTGCATGTGCATCCCGAAATTGCACTCTTCCCTGGGGTGGATCCTGGGGGTCCGAAGATGCCTGGAATAAGAACTCGATCAGCAAGGCGCAGCGAGGATAAAATGCGAAAAAATGGCGACAAACGATTAAAAAAGAAAATCATTCTCGAAGAGGTCGGTCTCTCGAGCAACAACGTGGTCGGTCACATCGGGAAAATGGCTCGTACGGGAAATAGACTTTTATTGAGATACAGTTCTCGGCTAATTGTAGAAGTTGAGGCTCCCAGAACCGGCCGCGCCGCTCTTCAGGGTCTGATTTTTATTGTGATACTCTCGCAGATGTCGGCAGAGCGAGGACTGCCATGCATATTGCTTTCCGCAGAACTGGCACGTGTACAGACCGTCGTTTCCTTTGGCGGTGCTGTAGAGGTGCTTCCTCGAGCTCAGTGAGACTGAAAAAAGAAAAGTGCACCGGTCAGCAAGGACGAAAAGAAGGGTTAACAAAGACGAAGGGAAGGGGACCGTCGATGGAATTCGCTCGTCGAGAAAAATCATCGACTTCGTTGGCAGATTCGAACTGCACTTGACCAGCAATTTTCTCAATATTTTCGCCCGATCACTCGGAAGTATTCCTCCTCCTTGGAAGGTCCTACCATTGAATGCCGAAGACTCCTCCCGATCCCTGCAACAGACTATTCGGAGGTCGTTGAAAAGAAGAAGTCACGAATGCACCCGATGCACCTTATGCAGCTCCCAAAGTACCATTGAAATCCTCGAGGCGAAGAGGTGCCGGGACTCCTCGTGGTTGGGCGTATGGACTACGATTTATTGATCCATCCATGACTTAACAATGTTTCTAAGGACATGTAAGAGTACGCGGACATTAATGGGAAATCCAGGTCTACACTTTAGGACGCAAGGATCGAGTAGCTATGGCGACCTCTCGGAGGATCCCGACCTCTACTTATGATCGACTCGAGAAAATCGGTGCAACCGACGACCCTAAACATTGGCATGGTGCCAGGACACACGGAGAGTCTCTAGGAGTGGCACTTTATGAGCCAGGAGTCCTTCGAGGACTTCAAGCGTAAGATGCGTCGGCACGCTCCGATGCTCCAGGGTAGACGTAGTGGTTCTCGAAGGTGTGGTGCTTCTTCTTATGGTTTTCCACGCACCATTTGTGCGGACTCTCGTAGGGGCAGTGTTCACAGGTGAACTTGGGCTTGGCGTTCACGCACTCGAACTTCCGGTGGCGCCAGAGCGACCTGTAAACCGCGTAGGCTCTTCCGCAGACCAGGCAGACGAAGGAACGACCGCGGTCGTCGCTCGCCGCACCGCTTCGATAATGTCGGCCAGTAGTTTCGTTTTTTGACCCGCAACCGACGACGCTCTTATACGGCCAGTACGCTGAAACAAGAAGTAAACTTGGGTTAGACGAGCGCACGAGGTCTAAGAGTCACTCGAAAGACAGAAGTGAGGAAAAGATGCGGAGGGTCCAGGAAGAGGAAAATTCGGCAGCGCCTCGAGTCCGGATAAGCGAATTAATTTTGTGGTTCACCGTCTAGATAAAATTATCAAAAGAAAGGGGGACTTGGATCCTACGATCGTCCAGTTAATGTCTTACTTTGAGGATAGGACATTTTCTGTACGACCCCTGAATTTTCCTCTGGATCACCCGTGTCCTGGAAGGCGCCCCGAGTGGCAGGATCTGGGAAATGGTTCCTTGCAGCGAAACTACAGGCTTTGTTTCTCTTTATTGAACTCGGTTACTTGCAAGACTCGGGAATGTCTCGGTCCCCCGATTACCCAGACCCCGAAGGCGATCCTTAGCTACGAGCGCTTCTATGAGAGGTCTTCGCGCAGGATTCGAAACGAGAGAAAACTCCGGAAGGACCTCGCGGAATCGTGAGAACTTTCGAGGAGAGTCCTCCGAGTCCCTCGAGAAGTCGGCTCATTTCCACGCTTGCGGAAAAGCGCGCGGATCGACGCGGAATGTCTTGGAGACAGCTCATTCCGCGTTGATTCCGCGTGCTTCCCGCGAGGATGAGAACGAGGCATTACGTCGGTAACGCTTTGCAAGTAGACTTTAGCTCGCACTTTGCTAAATTCATACGCCAGTCCTTACACTCCAGGATACTACGCGAGGAAGAGTCAGCAGAGTGGCTCGAGGTCGAAGCTAAGCGGCACTAAATAACTCGATTCGTGTCAATAGTCATCGATTACGCGGTGAAGAGTCACCAGGGGGGGGTCGGCGTAACCCATCGACGGCGTCGGGACGACGTTTCGATGGTAAAAAATGCGATAAATGTCGCGACGACCGTCACCCTTGACGAGCACAGCGGTCTCCGGAAGGGCCTACTGTTTCTCGGGCGATGGGATCCGGTGGAAGGTGTTCATGTGCCTCCTGACGCAGAAGGTGTAGTTGCTGCGGAAGTTGCAGAGCTCGCATCTGAATTTAAGGGCGCCAGAGTCGTGAACGTTGCGGACGTGTCGTTCCATGTTGGCCTTGTAGCCACTCTTGTAGGGACAGAAGCTGCAGGCGAACTGGGCCGTCTTGGGGTTGGCTTTGCAGCAGAACTGCGCGTGTCTCTTCAGGAGGTTCTTCAGAGGATAGACCTTCTTGCAGTAGAGGCACGAGTACCGTTTGTACGTCGGCTGGCCAGAGACGCCGTGTTGGTCGAGGCACTTGTACCTCTCGAGGTCGAGGCCCTGTGTGGCGTCCACTTCGTGGTCGACCTCCAGACCTCCGAAACCGCTCATGTAACCTTGCACCGTCCACGCCGGCTGGTCTGCAACAGAAAGGACCAAGGTTCCGGATGAGTCCGGGACCGGTGTCTCTGGGGTTCTTAGGTCGAATCGCGACTTAGAGAGTCCTGCCTCTCGAACCGAGTCGAGTCTCGGAAGGGAGGTCCTGTCCGACGCCTCCCTCTCGAAGAGGAAGCGAGGGAGGAGGAGAGTTCGCCTCCTTCTCAAAGAGGAACCGAGGGGGAGGAAAACTCGCCTCCAGGTCGTAAGGAAAATTCCGCGAGATGTGACCGTAGCGTTGGGGAGAAGAAACGATGGACTAAGAAGGAACTCGCTTCTTTCTTTTCCCCGCGTGAGTTTTCATGTGTCTCCATAGGATGTCCTTTCTGTTCGTCCTGTAGCTGCAGGCGGTACAGGAGAACATCGGTGGCAGACCGCAGGTTCTCTGGTGACGATGCAGGTTGCCCTTCCACATGAACAGACTGTTGCATGTCGGACACGGAAACTTTCGTCCTCTGGAGACTAGACCAGGAACCCGACGACTCGCTGGAAGCTTTCCTGAAAACAAGAGCAGAGAATTAGAGCGGAGAACCGGAGGACTTCTCGAGACCTCCTTTCAGGGGCCTTTTTCCCGGGGCACCCTGGGTCAAGATCCCTCTCGATCTACCGATTAATCTCCGAATTCGTGGCTTCGACTTGTGTGGAGGACGAGTTCGAGGTGTCGAGAAATTCTACACTCAATTGCTCCAGGTTGCGAGGGCTCCTTACTCCGACATTCCTTTATTGTAGCTCTGTTACAGTCGATTGTCAGAAAAATAGGACGAAGGAGGAGCGAGGGCTCTTCTCGAGGACGCGTCTTCCAGGTCGAGGTCCGGGGATCCTGGGTGGACTGCCTTCCTCCTTCTAAACGAACGTCAGGTGGACGTTTCTGCAATGTCTGCTGAGGTTCGACTTATGGGTCGTGACGTATGGACAATGTGGACAGGCTGCAGAGGGTGCCTTGCCACATTCCACTCTTACGTGTCGGCTGAGCGAGTCCTTGTGCATGTACCCATGGCCGCACTCGCTGCACACGTAGGGTTTATCCGGGGCACCTGGAAACATTAGTGAAACAAACTTCTTCACCGAATCAATTATAGTCAAGGCGCTATAACCGGCAGGAAAGCGTTTGTTTCACTAATCCTGCTCCGATTTGAAGAAAGAGAAGATCGGCACTCTCGCCGACCGAACTCTCGGAGGTTCAAAAATCGTCTCCCAGAACGAAGGACTCTCGACGAGACTTCCTAGGACCAGGTCGCAAAGGTGCACCGAGGAGAAAAATTCAATGAACCAGAGAGAAATATTTCTTTTAACGGTCCCAAGAAAATAATTATTTGACTCAAATAAATTGTCATAATTCCATAGAAGTCTTGCATTCAATTTATTCCAGTTTACTCGAGTCAAGGGACAAAATACTTCTCCGATACCATTCAAAGAATTGTTTCCTTGGCTCGGTGACATTTCTTTCTCGGTGTAGGAGACGGAAGGAATTACGCGCTCGAGCTATCGAGAACGACACCGTCGAATTCGACGTCCACCTTGACTTCTTGGTGGGTTTTTATTCTCGCTCCTTTACAAGCGTTCCCCGTAGACGTAGCTCCAGGTCGCGGAAGGAGTCGAAGGACTAGACGGGGACCTCGGGGGTCGAGCGACGTCGACCACCTCTCCCAGGACGGCCGCCCCGGGGTGGACGTTTCTGCAGTGCCGGCTCAGGTTCGACTTGTGGGTCGTGACGTATGGACAGAGCGGACAGGCCGCGGCCGGCGCCTTTCCGCACTCCACCCGCACGTGTCGGCTCAGGGAATACTTGTGCATGTACCCGTGGCCGCACTCCCCGCACACGTAGGGCTTACTCGGGGCCCGTGGGTGCACGAACCTCCCGGTGTCTGAAAAGGAAAGGAGCACCGGTTAGCTCGGGTCCTGGAGCCTCTCTCTAGCGAGGACGAAAATGACTGGACCATCCGTGAGATTACTTCCGAGGAGACGTCTTTATTTTCGAAATCGAGCGCAGTCGATCCTCGCAGGGACCACTGGCGCGAAAAAGTGACACGGAACACCTGTACCTGTGATGGTCGCACCCTGAGAAAAATGCAGTTCCAACATAGATACCATATCCTTGCAAAGGATATGAAAATACAACCGTCCAAGTTAAGAGTACCATTCATGAAGTGATTCTTCCTTCCTATACCCTGAGAAAAAAGAAAATACCAGGGAAATATTTCTTCCACAGCGCCGAAGAAATAGTTTGTTGCCTTGAAGAATAATGATTTAACTGAAATAAACTGGAATTAATTAGGATGCAACGTTTCCTCGGAATTGTGTTCCATTTCAGTTTACTCGAGTCTAATTCTTTGAATCATCGAAATATCTCATTGGAACCGTTCGAAGAAATATTTCATCGGTTGAATGGATTTTTTCTTCTCGAGGTAGTTGCACGCCATGCCACTTGTAGGGACTGCACCTGCAGTGGGAACGACGCCACTATTTTTTCTCAGGGACGGTGTTTAGAGGGATGTAAAAAATCGTAGCGACGCCCCACCGTCCCAGGATGCCCGGCGTCATTCGGTAGACTCTTTAGGAGGTAAATGGGAAAATTAAAAATCCAAAGATCGGAGATTTTCATCCGATTAGAGAGTCGCATCCGAGGCCGCGCGTTCCTGGCCGTCGTCGCTGGGTCCGGCGTGTTCGCCGGTTCCGTTTTCGCTGAACCCGTCGTTGTGGAAGTGCTTGAGATGCCTCAGGAGGCTGCATCGTTGGGAGAACTTGTGGTTGCAGAAGATGCAGACAAACTTCCTCCTGACTCCGCACTCGAACTTCATGTGGCGAACGAGGTTGCCCTGGGTGGCGTATCCTCTGGAGCACCGAGCGCATTTCCAGGGCCCGGTCGAGCCCCTCTGCTTCCCGCAGACGGTCCTCTTGTGTCGGTTCAGGGTGAACACGTGGGTGTACCCCTTCCCACAGTTGGAGCACATGTAAGGCTTGTCGGTCTCAGGGGTCCAGGAAGTGGGATTGAGGTCCGACTCTTCCGCACTGGCCCGATTCACGTCGTGCACCTCGTCAAGCCAGGAGGAGACGGCGCGTCGATACAACTGCCCTCGTCCTGGGAAAAGCAGACTTCCCTCTGCCCCTGTGAAAAGAGAAAAGGCGAAGTCGCAGTTAGCGGACCGTCTTACACTCTGCTTATCTTAAGGTTCGAGGAGAAATCGACGAATGCCAACACCGGGTCTCGGTTCGAGCGGCTCGGTCTCACTTTATTTCCATGGCCTTCACCCCGGTTAGTTACAAGGTACACCATCGCGTAGGGACATCCTCAAGACTGCCCCGGGGTCCTGGGATCGAGTTCTACCGGCCAGGGACTTTAAACTCCGATTTTTTTCGAGGCTATTCCATGCGAAACCGAGATCGAACGGAATGGCGTGGAGAGCGTTCGAGCTCCTCCTCGCCGTCCCGTTCGAATGCGCTCTTTTAATGTTTTGTTTAAATTACTTGTCTGCGGTAGTACCTTCAGCGGTATTCTGCCCAGCAGGAATTATTAATGAATTATTGTATGTACAATTTTTACCGACCCCCGAATCGCTCGGGGGAAGAATTAATGTCGAGGTTGAGTCTTTTGGAGCTTCCCCTGGCGAAACGAACTCCCGACCTGGTTTCCTGGAGTTTCGTTTACGGTTCCAAATCTCTGCCACTATCGATGTAATCATCAGGTTGAGGAATAAGTTCCCACCGTTTTAATTACGTAACGTAAGCAAAACGGCGGGAATTTGTTTCTCAACTAATATGTGGACGCGATGGAGAAGTTCGGCTTATCGCTAGCTACGAGTTCGACGCGATCGAGACGCCCTTGGACGTCGTTTACTGGTGGAACTCAATCGCGGGGATCCTCCTCAGGCCCTGCTTTTTTGGGGGTCGGTAGATGTTATGGTTGTGCATTAAATGCCGACGCAGACTGACGTTCTGGGTGAAACGCCGCTCGCAAAGGTCGCACTTGAACATCCTCTGGCCTCCGCACTCGTACTTCATGTGTTTCGAGAGGCTATGTTTCATCTTGTACCCCCGTCCGCACTGTGGACACTTCAAGGAGAGGTCCTGATCCGTGAGGTACGTGGAGTGCCTGGATTTTCTCCAGGAAGCGTGTTCCAGGGTGTACTTGATGACGCCTGGAAAGAAAAGAGCACCGACGTTAGTTGGGCGACTCGGGGCCAGACTCTGTACAAACTATGGAAAAACCTACCGAGCCTCTCTTTGCGCTCGGTACCCCGGTGCTTCGGAGGTAGATCCTGAGATTTATTCGCGATTTGTAATTCGTAATGCTACCCGGGATGCGGGGCGGGAAAGAAAACTAGTCGGGTGGAACGCAATCATTCTTGTTTCGCGGCTCTCGAAGCGACAAAGAGACACGCAGGACAGTCTTTAGGGAGTTTCCCAGACGAAGGCCTTGACGCCGGAGGTCGGGTCGCACTTGTGGATGGCCGATAGGTGCCTCTGCAAGCTCGTCTTCTGGGTGAAGCTGTAGCTGCAGTAGAAGCAGGGGAACCTCCGCTTCCCTCCGCACTCCCAGTTGACGTGCCTCCGCAGGTTGCACTGCATGGTGTACGCCCTTCCGCACTGGTTGCAGGAAAATCGCGCCCTGGAGGAACCTGTCGAGGAACAGAGAAAAGTCCACCTTGAAAGAGACCCTGAAAGACCCGGCGACGGGCTGACATTAAACGGATGGACAGGTGGATCGCTTCAAGGACCTCTTCGGGGCTCCCCTGGACGGTCCTTCCTTCGTTCCGTGCTTATTACTTTGTTCTTTATTAACGATAACCTTTCGATGAAAAACAACGGTACAAGGTTCGCTCCTAAATCCGGAAAATACAAACTCCTCGGACTAGGCGGTATCTATAAATAATATCGATAGGTCGTTGAGTTTCTGAAGAAGAACCTGGAAATCGTTGCAGGTCGTCGTCGGGGAGGACTAGCATCGTCAGCTCGGGGTGAGCCATTCCCGAGTGAGTCTTTGGTACAAAAAATGAAATTCCCTCCTCGAAAGTCTTCGTCTCCTTCGTCTCCGGTCCCTTTAGGTCTGGTTTCTCATTCGAGATGGAAATCGACCGCGATCAACGGGTCTCCCTGGAGTATCTCCTCTTGGTCGGGATGTAGACGTTGTGGTGGCGCGTCAGGTGTCTTCTCAAGCTGACGTTCTGCGTGTATTTCTTCGGACACAGATTGCAGGAAAACATCCGTTGGCCTCCACACTCGAAGCGCATGTGCCTCGACAAGTTATGCTTCATGGAATACCCTCGACCGCAGTTGGGGCAGCGCAGAAGCTGAAGATCGTCGGAGATCGGTCTCTGGGGGTGGCGACTCCTCCTGGGCTTGGCCTCCTTCACGTAGATCACCTTTTCCCCGAGCCCTGAAACAGTCCAAGGTCGCTCAGATTAGAGGTTTCCTCGACATCCGTCGAGCACTCTCAGCCTCTTCGAAGGCTGCTTTCTCCTTCGCTAGTTTTTTCCCTAGTTCTCGATGGAGTTCGACAAATGCTCGGAAACATGGACGCATCGAAGAGGGAGAGTCAAGAGGGTGCAAGGACGAGAAGGATCTAGGAGTCTCGAGCCAAAGGAGTCATCTTAACTTCCGTTTCTTATATTTTCCCTCTGCACCGTCTAAGGCTCACAAGATTAGGATCAATTGAACTGCGAGCGTCCCTTCTTGGTCGGGAGGACGACATTGTGAAAACTGCACATATGTCGACGGAGATTTCCATTCTGCGTGTATTTGGCAGGACACAGGTGACAGGGGAAGCTCCTCCTCCCGCCGCACTCGAACTTCAGGTGGTTCTTCAAGCTGTTCTTCATCTTGTACATCCGGCCACAGTTCGGGCACATCAGGTTCGGGCCCGAGTACCAACTAGGGGGGATTTTTGTAAACCCTGAAAAAGAAAAATCAGGACCTGATTAACCATACAAGTCCTGTGAGCCGCGACTTTAACTCCGAACTCTATGGAAAAGGAGCCGATTTCTTTTTTTTTTTCACTTTCCCATCGGACTGCGATTTTTATTACACGTCATACGGAACTAGTACAGATTTATTCGCGCGTCTAAGTCGTGTTTTGCACTTGAAAAACTAGTAAATCGGCGCGCAACATGCCTAACTCGTCCGGCGAAGAAGAAAGGATCCAATCACCAGGTTGATCATGCATCGGAAAGGCAGAATCTTCTAGTCCTACTAGGATGCAAAATCCCCAGGGTGCAGAAAACTGATCCCGAGCATGGGTTAATTAAGGGGATGTAAAGGTGGCATCCGAATAGTCAATCGTTCATGAAACTTTTCTCCGATCTGGGTATGATAAATCGTTTCAAAATGTACGAAGTGAACGCGGAGGCTACAAGGAAGATCCTGGTCCTCGTGAAATTTCATTTTTTCTAACGAATTTAATAAATATCTATGAACAAGTTTTTAAAAAATTGAAATTTCATGAGCTTCAGGACCTTCCTTATCCACTCCATATTTATACTGTAAAATTTGAATCGATTCGATACATCCAGTTTGGAAAAAAGTGTCATGCACGAGAACTCCTTGGCGCCACCTTTCCATCACCTTAGAAGATGTACAATTTTCTACTAGCGAGAAGATTACGTCGAAATCGATTGAGAAATCCGTCAGCGGTAGCCAGGAACTTCCGGTTCCGGCCTGTCAGGTGGGTACGATTAATTATGGGCCGAAGATCCTTTTGGGCACGGAATATTTCGGGGGCAGATAAATATTATGTCGCTGCAGGAGATGTCTTCGAAGGCTAATGTTCTGCGTGTACTTCGCCGGGCAAACGTGGCAAGCGAAGTTGCGCTGGCCTCCGCACTCGAACTTCATGTGAGTCGTCAGGTTTCTCTTCAGCATGTAACACCTGCCGCACTGGGGGCACCGAAGAGGAGTGTCGGCATTGGACCGGTTGGAACGTCTCCTGGTAGGGTTCCTTGGGCCGTTGCTGAAGAGACCTGAAATTAGATAAGGCCACCACGTTAGAAGATCCTTCGCAGCTTCCGACTTCTCGATCGGACCTCCCGGTACCTCGTCGATACCTACACCCAAACCTAAATTAAAACCAGGACCCTCCTCCCCGACAAATTGCGAGCAACTCCCATAAACCTACATTCGATCCTTCGGACCCAATGCGTTTTATTTCCACCATCGAATTAGGGTTATCTACAACGACAACATACAAGGGCGCTACGGGTTCTCTACGAAGAGAATCCTGTCGTACTATCCTCCTCATCCTGTTTCTGGAATTTCACCTGGCAGGACCTCATGGCTGCCAAGTTCTAATCAATCGCTATACCCGAAGTCCATGGAATTTTTTACGTATATAACAACGGTCCATTATGTCGTTCCGGTGGCGGGTAGAGGTCCGCTTCAAGGAGTAGATGGGAATCTCTTCGGGTCGTGGTTCCCACGTGCATGGATTCCTATTCTTTGGCGATTCGGAGACCGTACGACCTGTCTCATCGGCATCAGTGTCTGGTTCGCATGTGGCGCTCCAGGTTGCTCTTCTGGGCGAACTTGACCCAACACAGGGGACAGGTGAACCTGGGTTCGACCCCGCACTCGTACTTCTGGTGTCGCCATAAAGATGTGAAAAAGCCATAAGAGCGCCCACACTTCGGGCAGACGTGCTTCTTCGGCTTTCCAGTGGCGGAGTCGAAGCTTCTCTCAGGTCCGGGAAGCTGAGGATTGCACTCGAAGTGTCTGTGCCTCGTCATGGAGGCCTTCAGGGCGAACGACTTGCCGCAGTCCATGCAGAGATATCCCCTCGGTCCCCATCCCCGTTTTTTCGTCTCGACGCCGCGAATCGGAACCTTAGGGCTCTCGTTCGTCATCGATCGAAGCCTTCGAGGAAGAGGCTGAAGTTTCGACGTCGACGTCGACGGCAGAGAATGGCAGCTCCAGTTCGAGGAGCTGTACGAGTGATCTGGAAAACAGAAAGCCAATCGTTATCGCGCCGCCTAAAAGAAACTCGAGTCGATCGATCGAACCCTTAACCATGCATCGATCGCATCCCCTACCTGTCCTCTCTCTCTCTCTAAATCTCATTCGCTTAATTATACACCTCTATCTACCCTAATCAACGATTTCGTCCGTAGAAAGTCCTAGAAGAATTCCCGCGACCGATTCTCTATCTCCCTTGCAGCACCTGAATTTCAATGTCAGATCCCGCAGGCGGAAGGCGTTAATAAATAATTCAAGGGCGCAAAATGCGAGCACGCTGGGTCTTAGAAATCGATTTATTTCCGTCCCCCTGGATAGATGAACCTCTCTCTCTCTTTCGTGATCTATCGTCGGAGAGTCTATTGATTCTGATTGAACTCGGAATAGGCGTGGAACGCGTCGTTGGTCTGTCGAAAACCGGCGTCGATCTGGTTGGCCTCGAAAACCGGCCGATGCTCGTTGCCGAACTGCGAGGTCTGCTCCCAGAGCTTCTGATGCCTCGCCAGGACGTGCTTCATCAAGCTGTCCTTGTACCTCGTTCTGTGAGGGCAAAAGGCACACTTAAACCTGGGATCGACGCCGCACTCGAAGTCGTGGTGCCTCTTCAGGTGGTGCTTGTGCTTGTACGTCTTGCCGCAGGTGCCGCAGGTGTGCTTCGCGCTCTCCGACTCGGGAACCATTCGACCAACGTTCCCGAAGTACGCCGCATACTGCACCTCCACTGCAACAGAAACCAAGGGCCCGGTTAATCCTTCTCCTCGAGGTGCCGCTCATTCACCACGTACCGCTTTTCCACCTTTCTTCCGCTCCGCGGGAACGAAAAGTCGCGACAAGTTGGAGAATAACTCGAAAACGGGTGAACCGTTCGCTCGGATGTTTTTTAAACGACCGAATTTACAACCTAGGCTACCAGAGACGCGCCTATGGGCCGGAGAGTGCTTTCTATGGGGTGGAGATTTATTGCTAATCCAAGCATCTCGATGAACTGAGAGTTACCGAATTTTCTGACAATTTAAGTTCATACGAAAGGGTCATTCTATGTATATGAAACGTCAAAATACGTATAAAATATTTCTGGATGCGCCGAATCGTTTGAAACTTCACCACGTGATTATGGGGCCCCAAGGAAGAAGGTGATGCTCGTGAAATGTCATCTTTTCTTTTCAAAAAGGATATGTATTCTTGGATCTGGGATAAATAAAAGAATATTGTTATCGAAAATGAAGTTTCACGCCTTTTGTCTTGGGGATGATAATCACCACATGCTGAAGTTTCCGTCGATTCGATGCATCCAGTTTGGAGAAGTGTTTTATAAACATTTTAACGTTTTATATTTATAGAATGACATTTTCATATCACCTTAATTCGTGGGAATCGGTGGAAGCGTCTCTTAACAGGAGCGAAAGAACTTGAAGCCGCGAGGTCGAGGGACGAAATCCTGGAGCGTGTGTTTTTCCATGTGGATGTCGAGGTAGGTCTTGTAAGTCGCCTTGTAAGGACAGTAGGAGCACTGAAGCATGGGCTGTTTGCCGCACTCCTTCGAGCTGTGTCTATTCAGGCTCTTCTTCTCGTGGTATCTCCTGCCGCAGGTCGCGCACACGTAGCGGCCTTGACCTCGGGATCTCCTCCTTTCCTCCAGGCTCGTCGCATGGGCCGACGACTCGGCGGAATCTGCAACTGCGAAGAAAGAAGCGGCCAAAGTTAGACTTCCGGTGGAACGACCTCGTCGGAATTTCACCGAGGACGGGAGCCTTTGGCTCGACGAGGACAACGCGGATCGGAAACGGGTCGACCGAGAGATTCGTCCAGATCGACCCGTCTCGATCCACCGAACGAGACCCTGAAGAGCCTCGACGAGAAGGCGAAGAGGTGGCACCGGGTCTTCGGCGCCTCTTCCGGGCTCCTTCGAGGTCAGGTCGGAGAGAGAACCCGAAGGAAAAGTCGATTCGAGGCGGGAAGCACCTCGTCGGTATTATGGAAAATCCCTCTGTTCGACACCAGCTTTATTTACAAGTTTGACGGAGATACAGCGCGGAGATCACCCGGGACCAGCGCAGACCCCGAAGAAGGTGCCTCTTCAGAGGAAGGGCAGGTTCGGGTGGATGTGCGCGATGTGCTTGGTGATGCTGCATCTGTACTTGCTGTAATGCGGACAGTAAGGGCACTTGTGCTTCGGCGCCTTCCCGCACTCGACGACGAGGTGTCTCCGCAGGGACCTCTTCACCTTGTACGATCTACCGCATCGGGGGCACTGGAACTTCTCCGGAAGAAGCGAGCCCGACAGCGTTGCCTCCTCCATGGCCCACTCTGAAAACGTCCAGACTTCGTTAGAAGAGCTCGAGAGAACTCGAGGAGCCCCTCGCCGATCGCCTCGGATTCCGCCGAGACCCCGAAGAGGTCTCACCTCCACTCGGCGACGCGATCGGAGGTCGAGGAGCTCGCGATAACCCGGATTTCGGGTCCGCACCCCCCGAAGATGGGACACCTATATGCCTCCTTGGTCCCTCCAGAAATGCCCGTCGAGGAAATTACGTAGTCTCTTTATTTGCATCAGCTCCTGCGGATATAAATACAAGTTCTTTCGTCTATGAAGCCTAAGGTCTCGCTCGCGACCACTCGACTCACGGATATTTCTCTACGAAAGGACAGATACGTGCCAGGTCGGCTAAGTCGACCATGCAAGGTTCGATCGACTAGGTCGATCGTACATGATTGGGTCGACTAGGTCCTTCGTACAAGATCAGGACGATTGGATCGACCATGCAAGGTTGGATCGACACCTCGACTTCCTCTTCCTCCTAGCAATTCGCGATCTCGCAGGGGATGATAACCGTGCGATAACCACGAGGCGCTCGACTATCTCTAAAGGGCCGATATCGCGTGTCATCTCGTCCGCGAAGAACGGTGCTGTCTACACGCTGGTTATTAACATCTACGACGGCTAGTGCGTTATGTACAGGGTCCTGGCAGCAGGACATTGCTCAGTTGCACTTGAACTTGCCCTCGCCGCCCTCCACCGAGGAGGACCCGTTGGGCAGGGCGTAGAACTCGTTGAGATGCTTCATGTGTCTGCCGTTGAGGTGGGTGTTGAGGCTGGACTTGTGCTTCGTCCTGTAAGGACACAACGGGCAGTGGAACTTGGGCTCAACTCCGCATTCGTGTTTCAGGTGCCTCGCCAGGCTCGAGTAGTAGTTGTAGACCTTGCCGCAGTTCTTGCAGGGGTAGGTCACCCTCTGGCAATTCATAAGGCCCACCATCCGAGAATCTGGAAAACGACAGGGAAAGATAGAACGTTAGACACGACGTTAGACAAGGTTCTGCGGTTAGGAGGGTCGAAGGTCGCGAGCTCTTTGCGGATCGAGGTCGCGGTCTCTTTGCCGATCGAGGTCGCAATTTCTTCGCGGATTATCTCGATAACCGTTTCCGGTTAACCAGCACCGAACCACGCGCGAGTATTTACATCGAGTCTTAAGACTTGTACTCTTTTTTTATTTTGCATCGAGGTGGTACACCTTGACCCGGAAACTCTTGGATCTTTCCTGCAACGACCTACTGCCTAAGCGTGAATTTTCATTATGTGGTGTCTGAGGTTGGTCTGCCGATAGGTCTCGTACGAGCAGAAGATGCAGGAGAAACGGCTCTTCCCGGATTGTCTCGACGAGCTGGAGGGTTTCTCGAGTTTCCTCTGGCGCCTCGCTCGGCGATTTTTCTCGCGCGGACAACTTCGGCTCTCCGCGAGTTTTGGCGGCTGCGAGTTGGCCACTCGGTTCCTGATCCTAAGGGAATTCCTGCGGGAGCTGGACCGAGTCTGTCTGGCCTCGCTCACGGTTGCGGAATCGTCGATTCGAGTGAAATCGCCGGAATCGAGGGTCTCTTCGACAACGTCTTCTGGGATGCGCCTGTCCACAAGGTCCTCGAATTTCCCTCCTGCCGGTATCGCTATCTTCTCGTCGATGAAGTCCATTTCGAGCTCTGAAACAGTTTAAGGACTCGTCAGATTTTAGGTCGAATATCCTGGAAGAGGAGTCCTCCGGGAAAATTCCTGCAAATAAATTCGGGATCCCTCTCGTCGTAGGGTTCGTTTTATTCGCCTCTCGAATCGCTAAAGTCCTGCCAGCGATCGAGTCGAACATCAAGGAAGGGGAAGAGTCCTGTCGCAAAATGACGACAACCCTATGTGGTAAAATGGCGCACCAGATACCGATTGCACGTATATTTCCAGTGAAACGATAGACTTCCCTTAAGTATAATAAGTAACATTTCGAAGGTGTACCCCGTTTCTTGGTCGGTTTTCCATTTTTTAAGGAGAAGCCTGAGTCCTGGGTAAAGCTAAGAATGGAAGCGAGAGAGTCGAGGTGGCTGCGGATCCGCTGGTCCATGGAAATCGGACGCCGGTCGAGAAAGCCGACTTCCTCGACGTAGGCGCTCCCGAGGACACCTCCCCTCTTCGAGGTCGAGGTGGAGGATCAGTGGTTGGGGTCGAAATTAAAAAGTAGCATCATTTTCCGCACCGACGTTGGGATGCCCCGTTTGCTATACCGCTGAAGGACGGATTTCGGGATGGAGAACATGTCGGCGGCCTTCCTCAGGGACATGCCCTCGTGGATGGCCTCCAAGGCATGCTGCACGTCCTCGGGGTTCCTCCTGGGGTACCTCCGCGTGTGCACGCGCCTTCCGAAATGGTACGGCCCTGAAACACGAAAAAGACAGTCATGAAGCAGCGGCTCGACGCGGATTCAGGGGCGTTCTCGAAGGCGAGTTCCCCGAAGATGAGCTAACCGCCCCTAGGGAGGCACCCTGAAGAGAATCACCGAGCGTGGGAAGGTCCTCGTTTCTTTTCCGAATTTATTCGAGCGCGCGTTCGACTCTCTCGGGAGAGATCCGGAGATCCGGAGATCATCCTAGGCGCTTCGCCGCTGCACCGAGAGACCTCGTCTACACGCTAGGGTTTTCTTTCGTTAGGAATGACGGAAGTAGCTCTCAAGGACGATCGTTTCGCGGGACCTCGAAAACGGAAGGATGGATGCGCTTGATGTGCGACTTGACGTTCCACTTCCGGTTGCTCCGGTAGCTGCAGAAGGGGCAGCACTCGTCCTTCTTCTGGCCGCAGGCGGACTTGACGTGCGCGTTGAGGTGCTGCTTAAAGTGGTAGGACTTGGGACAATTGGAGCACTTGAACCTCTCCTGGGTGGGCAACTTTTTCTTCACGACGAGCGCCGGTTTCGACGTCGAGCCTCCCGCTGGACCGCTCTCGGAGGCTGCGCCCGTTCCGTCAGAGACCTCGGATAAAAAATCCGTCTCTTCGGGAGCGACGAATTGGAACTCCTGCCAGATTACCACCTCATCTGAAACATAAGCGCCATCGAGTCAATTCGCCGGTCCACGACGAGGCCCGACCTCGAAGAAGCCGACGAGGAGTCGCCGCTCGCGATTTGCCCATGCGAGAGTCTACGTTGACTTTTACTAGGTAGAAGACACGGACACGAGGTCTCTTTCTACGGATCCGGCTTTCGGTTTCGAGAGAGCTTCTCCCCTCTACCGTTACCCTCGCTTTATTTCGTTCGAACCGCTACAAAATCATTTACAACGTCTTCACCTGTCCAAGGTACCTGCATCGCATGCACCTGCGCAGTCGATTATCGTACAGTCGCATAAATCGAACTTAAACGCAGGGAAATGATTATCTACCCGCTCGGATTCGTCGCAACAAACCCACGAATCCACGAATTCACATCGACGCATCACCGTTTTATGTTTAAAAAAAAAAAAGAAAACATTTCACCGAACCAAGGAAATATTTCCTACAATAGTCCCAAAGAAATACATTTTTAATTCAAAGGGGATAATTATTTGGCTCAAATAAGTCGTCCCAATTCCGAGGAAACGCCGCGTCCAATTTATTTTCATTTTTATTTGCGTGAAATAATTATTCTTTGAATTAACGAAATATTTCTTTGGGGTCAATCTGGTTCGATGAACATTTTTTTTTTTATCAGGGCATGGATGCTTGCGGGATGTCTCGTCAAACTTGACGGTAATCAATGAACCTAGAGCATCGTTTACGATACGTCGCTATGTCACGGAATACTCCCTTCATACTTGACGGATAATCCCTGGACTACAGAGTAAATAGATGTCGTAAGGTTCGCCGGAAGAGTCGCTCGTATTCGATGGCGCCCTTCTTCCTGGTTCATTTGAAGGTCCATTTCGCGAGCCCACAGCCTTTCTCCCCCGTTTCCAGGTGAGATGAATTTTCTACAGCTTCCCATCGTGGCGATCGTGGATGCGCTCGATGTGCTTCAGCAGGTTGCACTTCTTAAAGGTCCTGAAGGAGCAGTGCGGGCAGTACTGCTTCTTCTCGTGTCCGCAGAATATGCGAAGATGTTCGGCAAGGTGCGCCTTCCTCTTGTAGGACTTGGTGCAATTGGGACAGAAGTACTTCCTGGAGAGACCGACGTCGGTCGAATCGTCGATCTTGAAGCCGTCGACGACGACGGATCGTTCGTCGAGGCGGTCCTCGGCGCCGACGAAGACGTCCTCCCTCCAAACCTGGCAACCTGGAACACAAGGACAGGGTCAACGAGGAAGTCGCCAATGCAGCGCGAGAACCTCTTCGGGTATCAGGGAGGGCTAAAGAAATACGAGGCTTCGAAAACCAGGACTCTGGAGACTCCTCTCGGGATGCACTCTAATCGCGTCGGTTGATTCTAAGGGTTCCTGAGGAAAGCGGAGAACGCGACTCCGAAGAATATCGACCTCTTGTAGATTCCACCCGAAGATTCCGCGAGGAGACCTTCATCGGCTGCTGGGGATCTTCAGGAAGTCTCTATTGATCTTGCAACTGAACTTGTTGATCCCGTGCACCCCGTTGAGGTGGATCTTCATGTCCCAAATGCGTTTCGCCCTGCGGTTGCAGTAGCAACAGACAATGTTCGCCGTAACCCCGCAGTAGCGTCTTCTGTGGGCGCTCAACCTGGCAAAACTGGCGAACGCTTTTCCGCAAGTGGGACAGGAGTAATCGGCGACTCTCCTCCATCGGGACGTCCTGGGTGGCCGGTCCCATTTGTCGATCGACTTGATGGAACGAGATCCCCCGCGGTCGCTCCATTTTGCTGAAACAGAACAATAGCCGTCAGTAGAGTCGACCGAAGAGCCCTCGAGTCGCTTCTTCCGAATCCCATAGTCCGGGTCGCGAGGGGATCGTCCGCTCCCCCAGGACTTCGAAAATCGCCGAGGAAGCCGCAGGTACCCAGGGTAGCCCAGGGGCTCTGGTTTACAGATATTTATTTCGGAAAGCCAGCAATAAAACATGATCGTTACACAAGACGCGTTCGGCTCCTGCGGATGGCCGGTCGTCGAGTCGGCGACGCGAAGACCGGCATCCCAGGTGAATACAGGTAGATACAGCAGCTACGTCTAAGGTATCGCGAGTCCTATGGATAAGGTCGTAAAGGCATCGCACACGGACGTGTACGATGTCCGCGCACAACGTTTAGGTAATGTACGGTCGCGGATTCCGCGCGGAAAACGCCGAAAAACGGAACGACGCTCGGGTAAAAAATCCCGCTTTCGGGGGAAACTCGGTAATTTCCAGCTACGGTGGTCGTCGTGGAATCCCGCAGGGGTCCACTCGGTGTAGGGCTACTTTTCGCAGAAAGTACTCTCGTCGCAGGGAAGACGCCGCACGCGGAATTCCTCTCGCTAGCGATTTCGTTACTTGATATTGTGCACCGAGAGCAAGTGTTTGACGAAGCTAGCTTCCATCCTCGACCTGTACGGGCAGTACTGACAGGAGAAGTGGGTCTCGCAAGTGACCATTCCGCAGCCCATTTTCAGGTGCTTCCGCAGGTTCGACGCCCACGAATACATCTGTCCGCAATGGGGGCAAACGTGGAGTCTAGGCCTCACTATGGGAAAGAGCCGCGCATCTGGAAACAACGAGTCAAGTCAGCTTTCAGTTCTCGACCTCGCCTCGACGTTCTCACCAGCCTCTCTTCCGTCGAATACAGAGCTCGAAGCAAAATGCAACAAAGCGTAAACTCTCTAAGGTCTAACATCGAAGCGCATGCTTCGTGGCAGGTGTACGTACGAAGGTGTCGGGGTTTGCGTCCCAGAGTTCCTAGTCGGGAAGATCGAGAGATCGACGGTGGATCTCCCGATTTTCCTGCGACTTGGACCTGGAGGACCGCAAAGATTTTCGGGGAGGTTCCATCGAAAGGTGACGGCTGGTCGCAGGTTGCAGGTGCTTCGCCGATTCCCCTGCCTGAAACAGAAATCCCGAGGGACGCTTCCCTCGAGGTGTGGGGACACGTGGTGACGTTCACACGTCGATAATCGGTAACGTCCTCGACCTTCCTTCGAGGCATGGATTTTATTCTTATGCTCGAGTCTCGCAACGCCGAGAAACGGAGTCTCGACGTCGGGGACCCTTCCTGGGTAACAATGTAGAGACCGGGTCTCTCGCTCAGTACATGCTGATCTTGTGCATGCAGTACAAGTGTCGCTTCAGGTTGCCCTTGAAGTTCGATTTGTAGTTGCAGAAAGTGCAGCAGAAATTCGGGGGCTTGCCGCAGGCCATCTTCTGGTGAAGGCGCAGGCTAGAGGGCCAAGCGAACATTCGGCCGCACCACTCGCACGTGAACCTAACACCTGAAACAAAGATAGTCGTCAGGAACCGGAGGTCTTCTCAAGGAGTAGGGCGAAGCTCCTAGGACTTAGGGGACGCCGAAAAATCGGGGGTTGAGACTATTCGGAGGGGACGTCGCCAGTAAAACGAGACGCTTCGTGGACAATGTATTGGACGCGGAAATATATTTCTGGGGGCGACAAAAAGCGAGAAAATCGATTTCCCGAGGGACCAGAAAGCGATTTTCCACTTCTTCAGGGTCCTCTTCTTCTTCTTCCTCCTCGTCGCCTTTTCAGTTGATTTCACTAGAGTGGTGAAAAACATTGCGGAACTGCGGATCTTTGTTCTTTCCTTTCATCCTTGAATTTACTTTAATATTATAGTCGAATCAATGGTGGATCCTCGTAACGTGCCTCTGAATTTTAACGTTTCGTCTTCTGTGGATAGTAGATAACACTGACAGGATCTTTGCCGTGATTGAACCTTGGATGACTCTTCGTGTTCTCAGTCAGGATACCCTTTCGCTAATTTCGGGCACTTTATCCAGGATGTCAAGATCTAGGCGATCCTGGAAGTTAAGTTCTCCTCATCTTCGCCGGAAATTCTGACACCCATCGCGTTGGCGATCTTCGTCATCGATGTGGACGATCCGCAAGTGGAGGGAAACCTGGAAGCAACAAAACCACGAGTATCAGTACCTGCCCTTCGGTCATGACTTGGCCGAAGATGGAATAATCCTGGGAAATGTCATTTCATATCATGACTTGGCTGAAGATCGAAATTCCTGCGAGATTAAATTTCATATTATAACTTAGCTGATGATCGAAATTCCTGCGAGATTTCATTTCATATCATGACTTGGCTGAAGATCGAAAATCCTGCGAGATTTAATTTCAAATCATGACTTGGCTGATGATAAAAAATCCTGTAAGGTTTAATTTCATATCATGACTTGGCTGATGATAAAAAATCCTGCGAGATTTAATTTCATATCATGACTTGGCTGATGATAAAAATCCTGCGAGATTTAATTTCATATCATGACTTGGCTGAAGATAAAGAATCCTCGGGGATCGGTGGTTCAGAATTTTGCACCGACAAAAGTCAACCGTGTGAAAAAAAATCCTGGAATCCAAAGATTCGGGTAAACGACTCGCCAGGAGGAGCTTCCGCTCAACCAGCGATTTCCCTCACCTCGCCATCGACTTGGAAGGAGCGACCTCCTCGGGTTTCGCGTTTCACGAGATTCTCGCCGTTTATTAGAAAAAAAGGAAAGGAAATTTGGGGCAGCGCGACGAGCCGTCCGCTTACAAATCTGACCCTCGCCTGGAGTCGATCGTCGAGGTCTAGGTTAACAATGGAGTCGCATCGGTCACTAGATGCTGCTGGAGAAGACGTTCTTGCCAGGATGATTAGTACGAATGTGCTGATAAAGGTTGCCCCTCTGCTTGGTGCGATGGGCGCAATATGGACACTTGAACTGCGGCTCCTTGCCGCACTCGTGCCTGGTATGTCTAAGAAGAGTGGCCCTGTGCTGATAACCCTTTCCGCACTGCTCGCAGCGATAAGAGAATTCCGTCCTCTGCTTGGCCAGCCACATGGCGGCGAGGTCCTTGATAAGCGGCATAGCGGCAGGATAGTTCCTCTGCAGGGGCTTGGGCAGCAGCATGCAGGACATCTCTGGAAGCGAGAACAAAAAGAAGACCTGCGTTATCGATAAGCCACCGCCGTGGATCGGAAGGTCCGAGACGAAGGACGGGTGCACGATGGAATTAAAAAGGACGAGGTGTTCCCTGGGATCCTTGGAGTAGGGAGGAAGGGCGAGGGTCTTTCGTCTCTCTTCGAGTAATTTCTTCGTCCCTGTGGAGCGAAGAACGCCCCGGAAACGCGGATTAATTAAGGTCGATCGCTAATATCGATTGCGGTCGGACGCTGCACCTGCGCCTCGACGAGTTATCCACCCTCGAGGTGAAGGGGTTAAACTCGAGGTAAGGACTTTAATTTCCGCCTCTGGAGTCCTTTCCTTGAAAAGGACCTCGCGGTACGGTCGAAGTCGAAGACCGGGGGATATCTCAGGACGATTTATTGAGTAAGTCTCGAGGAGATCTACAGTGGGGTAGGTCGGTGTGGCAACTCGATCACGTAGATCCGCTTGCCGATGTGTTTCCTGCGGACGTGCTCGTTTACGTGGGCCTTTTGTTTCCCATGGGCGCTGCAATACGGACACTTGAATCGGGGAGCTAATCCGCACTCGTACCGCAAGTGCCGCTTCAGGCTCTTGGCCACGCTGTAGCTTTTCTCGCATTTCGGGCAGGCGTAGTTCTTGGCGGCCCGTTTCCGGGAGTCCTGGGGGATCAGGAAGAGCCGTCCAGGGGCCTTCCCGAGGGTGGGGTACAACGACCCGTAGATGCTGTACAGATACCGAGCGGGGCCCTCTGAAATCATAAAAACGAGTCGTTAGATCTGGAGGCCCCTCGGATGGAGATTCTCTCTACTTCCGGACTCGCTCCAAGCTGGAACCATCCGCGACTCGGACTGCAGGAGTTTCTCAAATTCATGACCAACGAAATCGAGTACAAAGTGGTATTACGGTGCGATTTCGCACCGAGAAAAAAAATATATCCTTCGCTTAGACGATAAATATCCGTGATTCGTGTAATTTAACGAATTAATATTTCCTAACTTATCGGAATTGGTACAATGGTGAGTGCCAGTGGAAACGGCAGTGAAGTCACAAGTCCGAGTAGCTGACTCGACCGCATCAACGGAGAGTTTTTATTACCGCCAATATCTCGCAGTATTTCTAAAAATAACAACTACTTTAATCATAGGTATTTATAACTATACTACAGTGGCTCCGAAATTCTCGGAGGCGTTCCGTGCATCTGTACGGTAGCGAATCGGTGGAATATTTTAACTTACTTCCATATAAAAATTACCGACTTCCCACTCATATCTTGCTAAGATTAACCGCGTTAATTGTACCTTAACGAGTTCCCAGCAAAATCTAAATTTCGTCGAATTTCTGCTACCTAATATTCGAGGGTGAGCTCGCGTACAAAACGAGAAATTAACCGCGAATCGTGCTAATAAAATATACGGTGAAATCCATAGCTAACCCAAAGTTAAAAAAAAAAAAAACTCGTCGATTTCCGAATTTAGCCCCAAAGTCGAGGTACATACCGCTCAAAATCCAGTGCAACCCCTTGAACGAACTAATGGCGCGATGATTTCCATCCATGATCACTTTTCAGGGTTTGTTGGGACTCCGAATGAGATATACCGAGAAATCCACAGCTAACGCGAAAATTGAAAAGAAATCAAAATCGTCGATTTCCGAATTTAGCCCCAAAGTCGAGGTACATAACGCTCAAAATCCAATGCAACCCCTTGAACGAACAAATGGCGCGATGATTTCCATCCATGATCACTTTTCAGGGTTTGTTTGGACTCCGAACGAGATATACCGAGAAATCCACAGCTAACGCACAGATTGAAAAGAAATCAAACTCGTCGATTTTCGAATTTAGCCCCAAAATCGAGGTACATAACGCTCAAAATCCAGTGCAACCCCTTGAACGAACTAATGACGCGATGATTTCCATCCATGATCACTTTTCAGTGTTTATTTGGACTCCGAAGGAGATATACCGAGAAATCCACAGCTAACGCAAAGATTGAAAAGAAATCAAACTCGTCGATTTTCGAATTTAGCCCCAAAGTCGAGGTACATAACGCTCAAAATCCAGTGCAACCCCTTGAACGAACTAATGGCGCGATAGCTTCCATCCAAGAACACTTTTCAAGGTTTGTTTGGACTCCGAGGAGAGGCTCCATCCCGAAGACAAGAAATTTCAGGACGCCACGCGACTGGTTAGAGCTGCGTCAGGTCGACGAAGAAGACTCGTTCCCCAGGGTGCTTCTTCCTGACGTGGCAGTACACCTGCGAGGTCTGTTTGCTGCGCAGGTCGCAGTAGGGGCACTTGAATCTCGGCTCGTGGCCGCACTCGTACTTGACGTGGCGGTTGCGGTTGCTCTTCAGGGTGAATCCATGAAAGCACTTGGGACAGTAGTACCTCCTCCTGACGGGGGACCTGTCGTATCGCTGGCTGGTGCCGTACCCAGGGGGAAGGTACCCGATGAAGGCGTTCACGGGGTCGAAACCTGAAAACAGGAAGGTCCTGCCCGTGAGGATCCAGCATCCGAGGGACTCTCTCATTCAGGGAACAAGAGAGCCAAGGTACCCGGACGTACGGGACACCTGGGTTCGGCTGACTCTATCAAGAACCTCGATTTTTAGGAACCCCATCCCATGGATCGATCGATCGATCACCGACTCGCATGCCACTTCGACCAAACTCCCCCACGGACACGGGGTGCAATAGATTTCGAGGTGAAAAGCCCGAGGACGACCTCGATATCGGTCCACCCGAGGTTAGCGAGTTAGAGAGGGCATGCAACAGGTGGGTGAAGATGGGTAGATACGTGTAAACGCGGGGAAAGGTGAGCAAAAGGCGTCGCGAGAGTGGTCCGCGACGTGCCCCTCGAGGACGAGGGTGGAGTCGCGGGGCGCGACGTTGAAAAAAGCCTTTCGATCGAGGTGAGGATCGATCCTGAGATGGTCTCAACAAAGATCGAGGAACATGGCGTGCAGTTAGCGGCGATCGACACACATCCCGCAAGCTCCCAGGTCCGTGGGCGATGATTAGGTGCGAGGCGTTAGTCGTGCAAGCTCCTGGGACGTTCTCGAGAACTGGAGGAAGCTAGGACGTGGAGGGAAGCAGGGAGTCCTTCGGCAGCTTCCGCTCCATCTTCGAGCCATCCTCGACGGAGTCGCCCGGAACTCCAATTCGGCTCCAATAATCGGCAACTCGCGGCGTACACGAGTCGGACGAGGGATTCGACCCGGAGCGAGTGTCCAGGAGATATCGAGGAGTGTCAATTTATTCGCAAGCACGATACAGGCTGGGTTTCGATCAGTCCTGGTACTCGAGGTGGACGACGTAGACCTTCTCCCCGGTGTGCCTGGTCCTGATGTGCGACATGACGTTCGAGGTCTGCTTGCTGCGGAACTCGCAGTAGGGGCACTGGAACCTGGGGGCCTGTCCGCACTCGTACTTCAGGTGCCTCGTCATGTTGCCCTTGATGGTGAACCCCCTGCCGCACTTGGGGCAGCCGAAGGGCTTGCCGAGCTGCGAGCAGCGCGAAGCTCTCGCGAAAATACCGGCTGCCCTGGGCTTCGAGCTTTCGGGGAAACACTCGGAAGCCGGGGTCGGACCTCCCGAAGCGTCTCCCAGGGCTCGCTGCAAGCCGAAGCTCATCTCCAGGGGTTGGGCGAAAAAACCTGAAAATGCAAGCCAACGGACTCGGTTATTTCACGGAGTCGAATGCAGGGGCTACCCTCTCCCTCTTCCAAACTCGAGGACACCTGCAGGGGGCGGGTGAATTCGGGCTCGACGAGCTACCGATGGCCGGTCGTGGAAACGTAACGATTTATTTGTCGTTTTCGTGGACGCGGTACAGAGCGATCGAGTCGAGGTTCGGCTTCGTCCGTGGTCGGTAAAAAGCACCCCTCGAAGGACACCCTCTTCATCGATAGGCGTTCACCGGCCCCGACTCGGCGAGGTCTATGCAGAAAATCGGCGCTCCGTAATGTCTGATCTTGATGTGCTTGTAGACGTTGTACTTCCTCTTCGCCTTGACCCCGCAGTGGGGGCACTGGAACCGGGGGGCCAGTCCGCACTCGTACTTGACGTGCATCCACATGGACTTGGAGGACTTGTAGGCCTGGTCGCACTTGGGGCACCTAACGCTGAGTCCCGTGGCTCGGTAATTCCTGCGTCTCTCCACCCTGAGCCTGGAGTGTCCTGGGGCGACGGCCATCGAGGAGCGACCTGAAACCAGGAAAGCCTCGGTCAGCTGGGGCTCTTCGGGGTCGATTCGAGTCCGGATGCGGACTGAACAAGGTCGACCCGTGGACGAGGTCCCCGACCTTCCGACCGTACCCGGCAAACGCACTTGCAATATCGGCACGCCGAGAAAAAAAACAAAAATGTCAGAGAACCTAAGTAATACTTCTTTCGATGTTACCAAGAAAAGAATATTTTGTTCATTCAGAGAATAATGATTTATCTCGAATAAACTCAACCAAACGTCAAATTTATTCGAGTTTGAGGGAAATTCTTTGGATTAACAAAATAAGTCTTCGGTTCGGTGGCATTTTCTTTTTTCTCGGGGTATAATAAGCGATGTTATTAAGATCTATGTAACCGCTATATACACGTATATACAAGCGCGTTCCTGGGGCACCGGTCTCGGGGTGTACATGTCAGGGTGCGGACCTCTCGGCGGGGATTTGGGGTGGTGAACGGACATGGTCGCGCGATCATTCGACTTTATTTCTCGGGGGTGCCGGTCACAATCGGAAGAGGGCATTGAGCTTCTTGTCGAGGAAGAGCTGCGACTCGGTGGGATGATGGGCGGCGAGATGGCGGACGATGTGGACCTTCTGGTAGTTCCTGACGCCGCAGTGCGGGCACTCGAACCTGGGCGGCTGCTGGCATTGATACCTCAAGTGGGCGAGCATGGACTTCTTCCACTTGTAGAGATTATGGCAGCTAGGGCACTCGAAGGTGCCGACGGCCTTGAGAGGAGCGGAGCCTTTGGGGCGGAGCAGGAGCTCGCCCTGGAGCCTCGGGCGCGGGTCACCTGAAACGAGAACACAGGCGTCGATAACTCGCAGGGCGAGCAAGTCCAAGGGGGGCGACACCCCTGGGGGGTCGGAGGAGGAAAAATCCGGACAACCGAGATCGGTCCAAGGGAGCCTTTATTGCAGCACTAGGTCTCGCCCTTCGACCGCGGAGACCTCGTGGCGCGGATACACAAGCATTCCGGATCTGCGAGTTTTCCCCCGCGAAAAGGGCGGGATTCCCCCCGACACTGTCTACGCTCTACGCTACGGGTTTCTCCGCCGACGAGATCGGGTCCAGGGGGTGGAAAATCGCGGGCGAGGCCGGTCGTCGGAAACCTTGCGGGACGCGCTACTCGCTCCTGTCTTGCTTGGTCAGGGTGGCGTTGGTCGCGATGTCGATGCAATAGAACTCGCGGTCCGGGTGGAGGCTGCGAATGTGGGTCCAGACGTGGGAGCGTTGTCGGAGTCTGTGGTTGCAGTAGGGGCACTCGAATCGCTGGGGGGTGCCGCACTCGTATCTGAAATGGCGAATCATGTGGCTGCGGTGCTTGTAGGTGCGACAGCAGTTCGGACAGGGGTGCCGATTGGTGGACGCGTAGGCGTAGCGCCTCTTGACGAGCCTGCGCCTGGACCAGCTCTTCGACTCGGACTCTACGAACAGAAATAAACGTTTTCGGGAGATTAGCTTTCTGGAGGTCTGGGACTTGGATGCGAGGTCCCTTCTCTCGTTAGGTTCCCCCAGGTCCCTCTTTCCGGCTCGGTTCCGGGGAGCACCGCTCAGGAGGGAGGCCGGGGATGCGAGGCGGGCACAGGGGGTGAGGGGGCGAAATGAAAGCAGAGTCGTTAATAAAATATGATTTATGAACGGGGCAGACTCCGACGGGTCCGTGTCTCTCGGTCGGCGGTTAGGCACGCTCGGTATTACAGGTGAGTTACTCTAAGGGCTCTTCTCACAACATGGACAGGTCGATGTAGCACACCGCCGCGTCGGGATGCTTCCTCCGGATGTGCCGGTATATGTGGTCCTTGCGCTTGTTGCGAAACCCGCAATGAGGACAGGCAAATTTCAATTCGTTGCTCGTGGATTTCATGCCTTTGCGTTGCATGTACCTCGGATAAGTGACTGCGACGACCCACCCTGTGGACAGGAGCGTGAACAACAAATCAGGCATTAAGGCATCCGGGGACGCCGGGAGGGGGAGGCACCTTCGGACGACCCGGAGGGCGCGGGGAGTCGCGAGAACCGGAAGTCCAAGTAGCGGAAGGTTACAGGTGAGAAGATGCCGAAGAAGATCCCAAAGAGTGCAGGAAGATGACAGAAGAGTCCTCCACCGACAAGCCAAACCCGCTCTACCGGACACTCGTTGCAGGGTCGCGTCTTCGATTAGTTTGTTAGTCATTGTTAGTCGTTAATTTCCCGTTGCGGTCCTCCGACCGTTCCTCTCGATCCACCGGTTAAGAACCACTAGGAACTACTCTAAAGAAAAAAAATTGGGGCGCTCCAAAATACAGGTTACGAGGTTTATTTCTCCTCCCTCCTCTTCGCGGACGACTCAGGGAGCTGGCACGCATTCCGGGGAATTTTATTAACCATAACGCGGGCGTGATACATCTCCTCGATAGGGAGAAGGCCGAAGAGGGTTTCGATATCTTCGCGACTTCGAGGTCGGCATCAGTAGAGCCGCTTGACGAGCAGCGGCTGCCCGACGTGGTACTTCCTAGAGTGGGCGTAAATGTTTTGGGAGAACTTGGAGACCTTCTCGCAATAGGGACACTGAAACTTAGGCTCCATGCCACACTGATACCGCAGATGGCTGAGCATGTTCTTCTTCTGGGTGAATCCACGGGCGCACCGCGGACAGTAGTGGCACTTGTTACTGCAGTACACCCCTCGCCGGTAATTCCTCCTCGCTTGCGACGAGGTACCTGAAAGCCAAGCACGCAACGTTAGGGGAGGTCGGTCCAACGCCCGGGGAGACTTCGACGCAAGAAAAGGCAAGGTCGACCGCGAAGACCCCCTTCCGATCTCGGGATGCCGGAAATATTCGAAATGTCCAGGGAACCGAGGAAAAGAGGAAGCCACGACCAAGGACGGAGTAAGATCGCGCTTACATATATTCCAGAGACATTCCAAAACGCCGGCCGTGCTTTACAACTCTCTACCGTCTAGGTAGGACTCAGAAGAGCTTGATGACGCCGACCTCGCAACCGCGATGGCGAGACCTGACGTGTCGGTAAACATTCGAAGAGCAGGAGCCCTTGATCTCGCAGTAGGGACACTGGTAGCGATGTCCGTGGCCACAGAAGTAGCGCAAGTGTCTGATCATGGTGCTCTTCTGGGTAAACCTGGACGAGCAGGTGAGGCACTCGTACCTCTTCTGGTCCATGGGGTGGAATCTGCACCGGGAGCGAAGAATTGCGGCGGTTTCGGCGTTGAGTCGGCGGTCGTTCTCGGAGGCACCTGAAAAAGGCCAGGGCGAGACTCGTCAGCGAGGGTGGAGGCACTGTCGAGAGACCTCGGTCTCTCTTCGGGGTCGGCGGCCAGGAGGGGGGCGGGGGCTACGAGGACGCGAGCGAGAAGGTGGACACTCGGAAGGTGAACCTCGTCCTTTATTCGGCTAGCTTTACAAGCGACTCTTCAGAAGAGCTTGTGGTAGTAGACCTCCTTCCCCGCGTGGTATTTCCGCACGTGGTACTTGATGTTCGAGGAGTACCTGTAGCGCTTGTCGCAATAGGGACACTTGATCCTGAGCTGGTTCCCGCAGTGGTACCTGCGGTGGTAGTTGACGTCCTTCCTGCGCTTGAAGAGCTTGCCGCAGCGCGGACAGTCCAGCTGCAGGGGGCCCTCTTCGGGGCCGAAGCTCGACCAGTCTGCAACAGAGGACGAGGACATGTAGCGAGGACTCCGGGGCGTGATGCGCGCAGGGACGTACGGGGGGTCTTCGGGGGTCCAGGGTCGGGAGTACCCTGGTGGAGGCGACGACGAGGGGCTAGTCCGCGGTACCCAAGCTCGCAGAGACAGGGAGTTTATTCGTTACAGGAGGTCTGGACCGCTAGAGGACTAGTACAGCTTCTTGATGCCGACCGGCATCCTGGGATGCCATCTTCTGATGTGCCGATACACGTTCGAGGACGAGTGGTCCTTTTTCTGGCAGTAGGGACACCCGTAGCGCTGGCTCTGCCCGCACTTGTGTCGGATAAGGTCCCACATCCTGCGATATCCCGCGTTGCACTTCTGACAGACGTGGCACGTCAAGGACGTCGCGTCGGACCAGTCGCCTCGGCCGATATCTGAAAGGAAGGAGGTCGCGTTAACGTCTCGTCGGCGAGAAAGGGACGAATAACCTAGCGCGATCGACCCGATCTCAGGTGCAAGGAGTACTGCGCTACGTTCGATGGGTATCACACGCTTTATTCGTCGGTGGTACATTCACGCGGGGTACCATTTCTTCGAGATCTTTCCCGGGGAGCGGAACGCACTCCGGAGCCCCCCGGGACCTCTTTTCCTCGCATTTCCAGGAAGACGAAGAGGATCGACTATACGTCGACGCTCGACGTCGACGCGTAGCCGTTACAGCGGGTGGCGCTCCTTCGGGATACGCGGATTTATCGAGTAAGAATCGAGGGAGGATGGCAGCCCTTCGGTGGACGCGTTCAGTTCCTGTGGACGGTCACCGGGAGGCCGTCGTGGCGCATCCTGACGTGCTTGTAGATATTCGACGAGCACTTGTCGCGCTTGTTGCAGTAAGGGCACTTGAACCTCGGCTCCTTGCCGCAGTCGTACTTGAGGTGCGTCTTCAGGGTCTTCTTGTAGGTGTAGCCGGCGTTGCACCGGGGACAGTGATACGACATCTTGCCGGCGTGCCAGAAAGGGTCTTCCTCGCGTTTCACGTCGTTCCCGGGGTCCATGCTGGCTCGCAGCATCTCCAAGAGACTCGCGTCGTACGGCAGCGCGTGTCCTGCGGACAGGGAAATCCTTTGGTTAGTCCCTCCGGTCGGGATGTAACCCGCTCTCGACACAGAGAAATCTCAAATAGGGCTTTTTAAGCGAAAGCGAGCGTTTCCACCGGTCGAGGTGATAAGGGAAGAGGGGAGCTTCGCTGCCGGATGCTCCGTCGAGAATTCGAGGGGGGTCCTGGGGCCGGAGGAGGGATAATGCGCACTCGGGTTCTTTGGGAATCGTCTTTTATTCTCGGCAGAGACCGAGACCGGGGGCGAATCAGTACAACTTGTACGCGTGGATCCTACTGCCGTTGTGGTACTTCCTAATGTGCCTGTAAGTGTTGGAGGACTTCCGGTCCCGCTTGCCGCAGTAAGGACACTGGAACCTCGGCTCCTTGCCGCACTCGTGGCGGAAGTGCGACAGCATGTTCGCTCGCTTGCTGAAGGAGCTGAAGCACCGAGGACAGACGTATCTGGTGGCCGCTTCCGAGGAGTCCTTGACCGCCCTACCGACGAGGGGCGGCCTCAAGAACTCTGAAAAAGAAAGACCGAGCCTACGATCAGTGAGCGGACCGGGAAGGAATTTCTTTACGTATTTACATCCGGTGGCTCCGCCTCGGGGTTCGCCGGAAATAATTCCCCGACTGTCGAGAAAAACTCGGAAGACATCGACCAAGGGGACTGTACGAATTACCTCGAGGGATGCAGCCAAACGGAAATATACCCAGGTCCATGGATCCGACTTTATTCCACGACGCACCCGGGAGATTCTTTTCCTGTCTTTATTTCCATAAATAACTCGTACACACTGAACGGTCCGGACACCTCGAGGAGGTACTCGGTATCGATAAGTCTCTTGCTCGCGGAGATTCAAATATAAAATCCAGGTGAGATTCGGGTTACTCGGTGGATCGGGCACCCCTAGACTAAGGTCTACTTTGGTCTAGTTCCGTCGCGACGGGTTTAAGATCGACATCGAGGGATCGGTTGGAATTGCCCGTCGATCCAGGTCGCGAGGTCGAGGTCTTACAAAAGGTGGCAGGGAAAATCGGCGGGTCTTCTTGCTGCGATTCTTCTCGTCACTCGGCGCGAAGTGGTCCAGCTGGTTCCGAGATTCAGTGAAGTCTGACGGTGTAGTTCTTCAGGCCGGGATGCCATCGACTGACGTGCCTGTAAACGTTATAAGCCTTCTTGTCCCGTTTGTCGCAGTAGGGACAGCCGAACCGAGGCTCCTGTCCGCAGAGGTGGCGGTAATGGGTCATCATGTTGGACTCCATGGTGAAGCCGCTGTTGCACCGTGGACAGAAGAACTGTTTCTTCCTCTCGGCGGCGACAGGATAGTTGGCTGAAAGTCAAAGGCGCCGCTCGTTAGAATCTACCGGGAGGGTCCAGGGGTCTTCGGGGTCGACGGCGACGCCTGGACGATCGGGGCGCTTCGGGGGTCGGAGGTCACGGATACGTACCTCGACGAGCAACCAGGGGCGCGATAAAGGGATAATCCTGGGTCCAAGTTTGGAGAGATTCGCTGTTAGGCTTTTATTCGACACAACTACACTAACGGCACGGCGAGGCGGCTCGTATGGAAATATAGGCATTCGAGGGGACCAGGGTCGGAGGTCGGCGACTACCGCGAGTATATCCTGTCCGGCTTGAAAAAGGGCATCTGCTTGTGCACCCGACGCACGTGCTTGTACACGTTGGAGCTGTACTTGGACCCGTAGTTGCAGTAAGTGCAGCGGAACCTGGCCTCGCGCTGCTCGCAGTGCGACCGGAAATGCCGGAGCATGCAGTCCTTGGAGTAGAAGCGGATGGTGCACCTGGGGCAATGGATCCATCCGCCCTCCGCGTACTCCACGTACCGGCCTGGAAGAATCGGTTGAACAGGAGTTAGAGTCGGCGCCGGGGACGAGTCTCGCCGGGGAAGTGGAAAAAGAAACGCTCGCGGACACGGAACAGCGCATGCGTAAGGTCTTTGGTTCCCGCCGCCTCGTCCTCGAAGAGGTCGCACTTACGGATTCCTCCGTCACCGCGCGACTCGTCGAGGCCGGAGTCACCTGCAACGAGAAACTGTCCATGAGAAGTCGCTCCAGGGTCCGCGTTCCGGGGTGGTTCGGCGGTCGAAATAAAGTGGTCTCCGGGGTTACGTGACTCGGTTTTATGCAGAGGCTTGGACACGAGGTCGACGACGTCGCCTCGGCTCCGGGAAGTCAGTACAGTTTGACGAATCGGAGCTCCATGTCGCGGTGCTTCGCCCTTATGTGGCGGTAGACCGCCTGCGTGTACTTGCTACGCATGTCGCAGTGCGGGCATTTAAATCGCGGCGAGTCGACGCACTCCAGCCTGTAATGGCGGCTCATGCCGCCGGCAGTGCGAAAAGTTCTGGCGCACTTCGGACAGGGGAATCCGAAGCGGTTGAGGGCGTTTTGGAGGCGCGGCATGCGCGGGGCGCGCGTATAGATCCTCTCGACGAGGATCGGCCGGAACCCTGGAAGCAGAAAAAAGACCAAGAGAGGGTTAGCTACGGAGATGACTCGACGTTCCGGGGCGTTGGAAGGGAGGAACTTTGAGGCCGAAACTCCGGATTTCGACGCGGCAGAAATCGAACGTCGACCGGTGCTCGGCGATCTTTCAATCCGCGGACCGCAAAGATGAGGGTCAGGACGGGACGCGGTGGTTCGAGGTTTCTCTCTGGATTTTTTATTCCGAGTAGAGTCTACAACGGCCTCGACGACTCCCAGGGAGGGATCGACGGGCTTCGATCGTACCGGCGTGGCCGGGGTGGGCGAATCAGTAGAGCTTGTTGGCGGCGACGCGTTCCCCGGGGTGCAGCTTCCTCACGTGGTTGTAGATCGCGTGGCTCCACTTGCTGACGTGTCCGCAGTACGGGCACTGGAACCGTGGATTGGAGTCGCACTCGTATCTGCAGTGCCGGTACATGGAGTAGCTCTGGGAGAAGGCCTTGCTGCACTTGGGGCACCGGTGCTTCTTGCAGGGGCCGTCAATGGTCCTCCTGGGCCCTCCGCGCGTCCTCCCCCCGAACCAGATCCCTGAAACCGAGATGATCCACCAGGTTAGGCCGAGCGGAGGCGATTCTTCGGCCCGAGCTCTTCGAAAGACCTCTAGGCACGCCGCACCGACGCGAGTCTACATTTTCATCTCCCTAATTACTACTCCCTAGTATTTTCCCTTCTTTAACCCTTTGGCTACTAAGAGCGCCCAATGGCGCCCGACGTTTGGTCCAATATTGCCTGCACGGTCAAACCAATTTCGACCGAAATGGCTCCGTGTCCAAAGGGTTAAGGAACCTCGAGGAAAGGGGTCGAAGAAACAGAGGATCGACTGGATATCGATCGCTTGATTCAAGGTCAAGAAAAAGGCTTAACGGGGGTCTCTACACGAAGTGGACCACGCAGCATCCGAGAGATCGGTTTTGGTACGTCGGTGGACAATTGCTCGATTTATCGGCATTAGCGATATAGGATAATTGCTCGATTATCTCGAACGGGGACGCGCCGATGCTATTGTAGGATTTTAACGTCGCTCTTCGAGGTCGGACGAAGTACGATATTATTTTTGTGCATTCAAAGAGAACCGGTCCACCGGCTATGTACCGCGCTCCTCCTCCGTCGAGAGCCCGTCAGTAGAGGACGTTCACTCGGATCTCGAATCCTCGGTGCAGCTTCCGGATGTGCCTGTATATGGCCGTGGTATACTTGCTGCGCTTGCCACAGTGCGGACACTCGTATCGCGGCTGCGATCCGATGCACTCGTATCGCGAGTGCCGCGTAAGAGAGGCCTTGTGGGTGAATCCTGTCGAGCAGACCTGGCAGAAGTACTTCTTGCCGCTCCTGGGAGGGATCGTCCTGCCGAAACGTCCTGAAAAAGAGAGAGGCGCGTCCTCGTTAGTCCCTGGACCCAAGAAAACCGGGAGGCCCTTCCGGGCAGGGAGGTGGAAGGTTCCACCTCCGACCTTCTCCTTACCTCTGGTTTCGGTACCCAAACGATACGGAGACCCTTCATGCGGACGCCGTGTCGTCGAGACGTGGAAAGGACAGAGGGACTCCGGGAAACCGTGAATTTAAATGAAAATGCTCGGTCGCTATCCTGGGACGGGGAGAGAACCGAATAAAAAACGGCGACAATCGAGGAAAGTCCGATACTCACGCCACCTCGACCTCGTTTCTTCGCGTCCTTAAAAGAAAGGGCCTAACGCGTCGGGGATCGCCATCGAATCGCATTCCACCCTGTTCGAGTTCGAGTTCCAATCACTTTTATTATCAAGTTTCCTCTGGTCGGGTCGATGACAATCGATCGGCGCGCGAAGACACCCCTGAAGAGGGGGTCGCGTTCCGGACGGGGTCCTCGACGGGTGGTACCGGAAGTCCTTGGCAACTCGGCAATACTCGTCCCGGGGGGTCTCAGTACAACTTGACGAGGGTGACGTGCTCGTGAGGGTGTACGCAGCGAACGTGTTGGTAGATGTTGGAGGTTTTCTTGCTGAGGAGGGAGCAGTAAGGGCACTTGAAGCGGGGTGCCTTTCCGCACTCGTACCGGTAATGTCCCAGCATGGTGTCCCTCCTTCCGTACCCCTTGCTGCACTTGGGACAGTGAAACTTGCCGGTGGTCGCGTTATACTCCACCTCGGGGTTCTTCTCGTAGCTCTTCGCGTAGCTTGTCGCGTAGGTAGCGCGGAACGCCCCGGCGAGCTTTCCACCTAGAAAAGAGTTTCCTCAGGTCAGCACCGGATCGAGCGAGCGGCTCCCTGGGGAGCACCTTACTAAACCTGGACACATCGTGGGATGCGCATGCATCGGGTCGAGGCCGAGCTCTCCGACGTCGAGGCGACTCGCGACAAGAAGGAAGAAATCCCGACAAGATGGAGAAAATCGGGAAAAGGACCCCGGACTCTGTGATTCGTTCGCTTCGACGCGTTCGAGGCGTTTCCTCGGGACGAGGATCGTTTATTTCTCCAGACAAAACGCTCCGCGAGCGGATCGAGGAGCGACTCTACACGGAGAGGAGGGAATTCCGTCAACGCGAATCCAGGACGCTGGATGGGCGATTCCGTCCGATCCCAAGGGATAAAAGTCCCCCAGGAGGCCACCTGGTCCCCCGACCCTGGCGATCTTCCAAATTCCACGTCGCTTTAGATATCTAATTAATTAACGGCACGGATACCCTGAAGACCACGGAGTGCCCGAATGGTCCGATCGCCGGAAGGGTGGACGAGGGGGCCATTGAGGTTTTTCTCTTTCTTTTAAGGTCGCACTACACTTGGCGGTCTTAGAAGAGGGTGTTGCAGAGCACCGGCTTCGCGGGGTGCTTGTGCCGCACGTGGTCCTGGACGTTGAACTTCTTCTTGCTGAGCTTTCCGCAGTAGGGGCACTCGAACCTGGGAGGCTTGCCGCAGTCGTACTTGAAGTGGGCCGTCACCGCGCTCTTCGTGGTATAGGTCTTCCGACAGCGTGGACAGGGAAACCGACCGAAGCTCTTCCTGGGGTACCGGCACCTGTCGTCGGGCCAAGGGATCGGGAGAGCTTGCAGGAAAGCTGAAAAAGACACGGGTCCTCCGGTTAGTTCGAGGGCTCGCGAGGTGCCGAAGAAGAGGTCGAATATGGACCTCCGGACCTCGAAGAAACGACACAGGGAGGGGGCAAGAATCGAATCGAACTGCGCTCGCGCGACCGTATTTTATTTACACCCCCGCGCGTAAACGCCATCTCTCGTTAGTGGAACCGGGCATTAAAGTCTCCACGAGAAGAGGGTGGAAAAGGATGGAGGGTCCTTGACGAGACCGGGAAAGGGATGCGATAGCGTCCTGGGAACTGGACCTTCCTTACCCACCCACGCATTCGTATGTACAAGGACGAGGAGGATTCTCTGCTCTGGCCGACATTCGCGGTCCTCCGTCGTAAACGATCAGGACGAGGTGAAATCGAGATCGATGGAGGATTCCCACGAGGACGTAGGATCCGCGAACGTCGACCCGGCGTGCTAAAAGTGCCGCAGAGCGAACGCCTCGAGGCTGAAGGAATCGTCCTGGGGGTCCTCTTCGGGGGGGCCGTAGGACAGCCTGACGGTGCCCAACTCGAAGCCCGGGTGTTTGGTACGAATGTGCGTGTAAACGGTATTCGTCTGTCTGCCACGCATCTCGCAGTAAGGACACTGGAACCGAGGCGGACAGCCGCACTCGTATCTAAAGTGCCTCAGCATGTGGCGTTGGTGTTGGTAGCTCTTCTGGCACCTGGGGCACCGAAATCTGTTCCTCCAGTTCCTTGGGTGGATCCCTTCCGGGGACGCTTTCGAGCCTGGAATCAAAGGAGGGAAGAAGAAGCGATGAAACGGTGTCTCCGAGGAAGGGGTCGAAAAAGATCGGAGTTCCTCTCGCGGAAACGCCTCGAAAGAATAAAAGAGGAAGGTGCGGTCGCGGAAATGAAAGGCCGCGAGGGCTTTTCTAGCGGTTTTTATTTCCGGCTCTTTATTTCTTCCTTAGGTGGTTACAGCCGCCTCTGGGTCTCTTGGCTTGGTTCCGATTTTCTCAGGATTCTTTCGGGACCTTTTCCGGGGCAGTCGCCCCCTCGAGCTGGACTTCGAGTTCTGGGAAACGAGGGAACTCGAAGACTCTAGGTCAAGGGGGAACAATGTTGGCGATGGTGTCAACCCTTCCGGGCGAAAAACTGCCGGTTGGTCGCCACGTCCACGAGGTACACGCGCGTTCCTCGGTGCTTCGCTCTAATGTGTCGGTACACGTTCGAGACCTCCTTTGAACGCATCTCGCAGTACGGACACTTGAACCTCGGGCCCTGGCCGCATCCGTACCTCGCGTGCCTCTTCAGGTTGGCCTCTCTGGTAAAACCACTCGGGCAGTTCGGACAGTAAAACGCTTTCGATTTCCTGCTGTACGTGGCCACTGAAACAGAGAATCGAAGCAGTCCTGTAGAGCACGGATCCGAGGAGCCCGTCTCTATCTAAGGGACATCGGGGAAGAGAAATACAAGAACTACGTAAAAACGAGCACGAGACCTTTGAACTCTCGAGGACACGGAGTCGCTGCAGAGAGTCACCGCAAAGAATCGTTGCAAAGAGTTGCTGCAAAAAATCATTGCAGAGAGTCGCAAAAAATCATTGCAAAGAGTCGCTGCAGAGAGTCACCACAAAAAGTCGTTGCAAAGAGTCCCTGCAAAGAATCATTACAGAGAGTCGCTGCAAAGAATCATTACAGAGAGTTGCTGTAAAGAGTCGCTGCAGAGAGTCACCACAAAAAATCGTTGCAAAGAGTCGCTGCAAAAAATTACTGCAGAGAGACGCTGCAAAGAATTATTACAGAGAGTTACCGCAAAGAATCTCTGCAAAGACTCATTGCAGAGATTCGCCGCAAAGAGTCGCTGCAAAGAGTTGCACGAAATCATCGCTACCCTAAATGGAAGGATCTTTGGGTACAGGGCGATTCGTCTCACGGTAATCGATCTTTCTTATATTTTATTAAAAAGTACCGTTTATCGAAAGTTATATAATCGAAGCGAGGTTCCAACGGCGAGAGGTGCAACGTCGTTTCCGGGGAGCGAGATTTCGTCGAGACGAGTCCCATCGGCGGTGTCTGAAACACGTTCTTTAGGTCATCTCTACGTTTCCGACTTACCGTCCTCGAATTCGAGGTCGACCTCGAGGGAAAGACCGACGCGTCGGTCCAGAGAGTGGCAACTCACCTGTCGAGGTAGGTCGGGCGAATCATCGCTGCACCTTGCAGTCGTCCAGGATGTTTTTAGCCAGGACGCCGTGGATGTCTATGGCGAAGACCTTCAGGTCTCTGTGCTTCCTCCTGACGTGAAGATACACGTCGGAGGTCTTCTTGCTTCGGCGTTCGCAGTACGGGCACTGGAACCGCGGTTCCTGGCCGCACTCGTACTTCAGGTGCCTCGTCAGGCTCGGTTTCTGTCCGAACGCGCTGGGGCACCTGGGGCAGGGGTACTTCTTGGCAGGACCTCTCCAGGACGTCCTGAAATTTCCTAACTTCGGGTCCGGGTGCGCCGCGTAATCGAGAGTAGCAGGGCCTGCAAGGAAAAGAAACGGGAGAGCGAGAGTGCGTGGAAGTAGATCGGCCCGGGGGATCGCTATCTCCCTCTGTACTTTTCATCTCTTTATCTAGCTGGCTTACGATTAGCGCTCCGTAGCTACCGGTATTAGTAGTGCGTTAATGCGAAGCCCACGAAGAGTCCCACGGTAGTTGCAAGGTGCCCATATACGTCCATCGCATGCACCGCCGAGGAACGTCCGCATCTTATGGAAACCCGACTCTTCGACGAGTTTTCCTCTACGCCAAAGTCGGCCATCGAAGGATAATCGATGCGATAATGGACGCGAACGGAAGCAAAATTCAACGACTTCGTGTCCTTGATCGATCGAGATTTATTGACGGATCGGACTCCTCCTGGTCCCTGCTTCCTCGCGCCCCGCAAATCGGTCCTCCACCGTGGTCGAGGAAAATGACAAATAACGCTACAAAAGAGCTCGACTGGGTCGCGGACCCAGCTTCCATCTATTCAGAGAGATCGTTTACAAGGTGTAACGTTAGATACGAAGTGGTCGCAGGGGGTAGTTTCGATTAAAATCGATAAATCTACGAGAAAGACCTGCCGCAATTTTTTCCACACATAGGTCTTCTCGCTACACCTCGAAAAAAAAAAAAGAATCATTGAACCAAAGAAATATTTTGTTAGTTCAAAGAATAATTATTTAACTCGAATAAACCCAAATAAACGGTCACAATTCCGAATAAACGTTTCATTTAATTTATTCGAGGCAAATCATTATTCTTTGAATTACCAAAATTCGGTACAATTCGAAGAAATTTTTCTCTGATTCCATGAATTTTTTTTTTTTTATGCTCAAGGTGCGGTCGGCGCTTTTCGGAAAAATTCGACCGCTGGAGAAATCTACGGAAAAGACCCGCCGGAATTTTTCCGCACGTCGAAGGTCTTCTCTTCGCGGAGCGCGCGGTAAGGACACTTGAATCCTCGTCCTGGCTCGTATCCTGGACGCCTCCTCGGCCAGAGTTTCGATGGAGGACTCGAGGACAGGACGAGCAAGGAAGCTCCTGGTCCGGAACCTCCAAGGAGCCGAGAGGAGGCGCCGAGTTCCGAATTCGCGGAATTCGCAGTCCAGGGCGGAAGGAAGAGGACGCGGGGAGAGAGGGTGGCATCCACGAGAGCTTTCCCAGGGTGGGTGGGAGTCCGGGTCGAGGTCGATCGACTATTTACAGGGCCTCGGGTCGGACGAGGAGTCCCCGGCCAGGGTGGAGGCCTCCTTCCAGATGTCGGTGGACAAGCCGATGGCGTCCTGGCTCTGGAAGATGTCGACGACGTAGACGGCGCAGTCCCGGTGCTTCACCTTGACGTGCTTACGAACGTCGGTCTTGACCTTGCACATGTACTCGCAGTAAGGGCACTTGAACCTGGGCTCGCGACCGCAGCTGTACCTCAGGTGGCTGGTCAGGTTGCGCTTCCACTTGAAGGTGCTAGGGCAGTTGACATTGGGGCAGGCGTACTTCTTGGGGTTGCGCCGGAAAGGGAACGCGTCCTTGTCGGCCGGAAATCCGCGGGGTCCAAAAGCGAAGCCACGTCGATAGAGAAACGGCTGCAGGACGGAATCCAGGTCTGAAAAAGAGACGGGCGAGGGCGGTCAGTGATCCTCCCGAGAGAGTCCCCCCGGCCACGTGGGGGAGGAGGCGCGAGGTCGCGACTTAGCGTATATTCGTATGTACAGGAACGGCGACGACCCTCCTCGGGCGGCCCGGACGGGAGCCCGGGTCGCTCGCGCCGAGTCGGGTCGTCCACCCGAGGTCGGCGGGGACGGGTCCTCGGAGACCTCTCCCCAGGAACGGGAGGGGCAGGGTCGCGAGTCGAGTCGAGTGCGAGTGGTACCCTTTATTGGCAGAGCTACACCGATCTAGGCGCTCTTCCACGCGTCCTGAGCGAACAGGTCCACGACGTGGACCTGGCTGGAGCCGTGCATCCGGACGATGTGTTTGCGAATGTCGCCCTTGACCTTGCACCTGTAGGCGCAGTAGGGGCACTGGAAGCGCGGCTGCTGGCCGCAGGCGTTGCGCAGGTGCCAGGTGAGGCTGCCCTTCCACCAAAAGGACCGGCCGCAGTTGAGGTTCGGGCAAAAGTACTTGACCCTGCGTCGCGAGTCGGCGGCGCGGCGTCCCCGCGCGCGCCTTGGGCCGGTCGTCGACGCCGGCGTCGCCGAAGCCCAGGGAGGTCGCTCTGGAACAAGGCAACCGGGAGGCGCACGTTAGAGGCGAGCGAGTCCCAGGGAGCCCGGGTGCCGATCGGGCGAGCACCCGGGTCGCGCCCTCGAGTCGGAATCGAGGATCCGCGTCGCGTCCTGCGTCGCGTCCTGCGTCGCGTCCCGCGGCGCCGCTCCGGGCCACGGCTTGACCTCGAGGACGTAGACGCTCCAGCCCTTGTGCCTCCTGGAGATGTGCTTCCTCACGTCGTTCTTCACCTTGCACCGGTACTCGCAGTAGGGACACTTGAACCTGGGCTGCTTGCCGCACTCGTACTTCAGGTGCCGGCTGAGGTTGCCCTTCCAATCGAAGGCGCGGCCGCAGTCGGCGTTGGGACAGGCGAACGCGGGCCCGCCCGGGAGTCGCCTCCCGGAGCGCCTCCACCGCGGCTCCCTGCCGCCCTGGGGGACCCTCCGGCCGCGGAACCCTGAAAGGACCAAAGATTCGCACGGTCAGTGGCGTCGCCTTTCTCGAGGGCCGAGGGTCTGGACCTTCCTCGGGCCGGAAGGCCCTGCAGACTCAAGGGGAACCCTACGCGGTCCTCCTCGCCCTATACGAGGTCGTTCCTCTTGCACCTGTACTCGCGGGAGAACCGAAACCACGGCTCCCCTGCCTTTCTTCGGGGTGGTCCCCTCCTTGACCCCGCGCCGACGCCACCCTGGCGCCTCCATCTGCGAACAGAAAGGGGTTCCCGTCCGGTTAGAAGAGGCTTCGCCCGCTGCCCTCGGAGGACGACCTGCTAGGGCCTCTTGACGCGGCGCTCGAAGACGTCCATCGCGTAGACGTCCCTCGCCTTGTGGCTGGTCCTTATGTGTCGATAGACGTCGGAGGCTCGCTTGCACCTGTGCCCGCAGTGGGGGCACTCGAAGTGCGGCATCTGGCCGCACTCGTACCGCAGGTGTCTGCTCAGGCTCTTCTTCAATTCGAAATGTCGCCCGCAGCCCAGACACTGGTGCACCGCCTGGAGCCGAAACCCTGGCTCCCCGAACCCGGTCACCTCGCCACCTGAAAACACGTCGGAGACGGTGGTCAGTTCTCGTCGACCCTCCTCTTTCTCGCTCTCTCGACCGGGACGGGCGTCGACCTCCGGGAGGTCGGGGTAAAGCGCGGCGGGGCTGACGGAAGGAGTCTCGTCGGAGAGATCGGACTTTATTTCCTCGCGCTTTCGACGGGCCGCGCTACAGGTTCTTCAAAACATTGTAGTGCGCGTCGATCGCGCAGATGCTCTCCTCCTTGTGTCTCCGGCGGATGTGCTTGCGAATGTCCGAGGGCTTTTTGCTCCTGTAGGAACAGTAAGGGCACTGGTACCGGGGTTCCCGTCCACCCGCGAGGCCGCTCCTGACGAAGGTGGCCTCGAAGTCCGGACAGCACAGGCGACGCGCCTCGAGTTCTGGAACCGAAAGAAGAAGAGGAGTACTTTCGAGCTTCCGTCCCGTGCTCGAGGTCGAGAGAGAAGAGAGAGGTCTACCCCGGGGAGGATCGGTGCCGGAGGGGGTGCGGGACCAGGAGGAGGACGACATCCTTGCTCTTCGGGGTGGAGGGCCCGAATCTTCCGAATTAAGCTTAAACTCCTGGGGATGGGGTCGCGGAGGGTTCACGACACGAATTCAGGCCGCGACTCTGGGGTCTTTATTTCGTGGGCTCTCTTCAGGGCTGGGCGGAACGCACGTCCAGGACGTAGACTCGTCCTTCCGGGTGCATCCTGCGCACGTGGGTCTTGACGTTGCAGGCGTGCTTCGTGCGGTAGTCGCAGTACGGGCAGCGGAACCTCGGCTGCTGGCCGCACTGAAACTTCAAGTGTTTGTACAGGTTGTTCTTTCGGGTGAAGGCGCTCCCGCACCTGGGGCACCGGAAGTTCTTCGGGATCCTATCGACGCCCCCACCGACGGACTCGACTCCCCAGCCGTGAACCGGTCGCGCACCTGAAAGCAAAAAGCGCCGGTGGGTGACTCTCCGGCCCTCCAGGAACTTCGGCTGGGGAGGGATTGCCTCGAATCGACCACCGGAAATCCACTGTCACTTATTTATTCTCTATCTCTCTCTTTCTCTCGATCTCCCTCGACATCTCTCTTATTCTAGCCGAAAGCTCCATCGGCTACCTATCCTAAACCTACTCGGGGACGGGCAGAAAAGCTCGGTCGCGATCTAGCCGAGGAAGACGTCGATTTTTATATTTCTTTATATATGTATATATATACACCCTCCCCCCTCAATTTACGCGGTTTTTATTTCCAATATTTTTTCTTTCGTACCGACAGACGTGACGGGATTTTCAGTCGCGTGAAACGAATCCACGTGGAACGGATATTCCGCGTAAATTAAGGGATGGGGTATATATGTATATGTTACCGTGAATTACCGAAATTGGAGAATGTCGACTTTCACCGGTGAATGTCAACAGATACCAAATACGTCGGTGAAAGATCGAATATTTCATTACATTGTTGTACATTCGGACCCTCTCCAGTGTGTGTCGACAATCACACACCGGTGAATGTCGACATTTACCGGTGTAAGTCAGAAATAAGGGTATTTAGCAAATATTTCGGACATACACGAAGCGACTATGTGAATTCACCGGTGAAAGTCGACATTCTCCAGATTTCGGTGTCTCACTGTAACATATATATTATACTCTGGTACCAAATTTGAATTTAGCTTCTCGAGGTGGGTAATTTTTTCTGAAGAAAAGCGACCGAGTCCGTGCGCATCCCCGACGTACGCCTGGTACTGCGGTACCGGAACTCGGAGTTCGCCATCCGATCGCTTCCGAGGCCTTGAGAGGTGCGACTCGATCGCGACTAGACGACCTCCAAATAACGCTAGAAAATGGCGGAACTCGACGTCGAGTCGCCCGCAAGAGATTACGCTCCGAGTAAGTACAAACGAGTTAGAAACGCACGAGAGTCGAGCCCGAGGTTTGAGGTACATTAATCGAGGAGGATAATTTAAAGGAAGAGACCACGGTGTACATTTCGCGGCCAGGTAAATGCGAGATCGAGGGGACAGTCCTGGAGCTTCGAGAATTAGGAGTAGGAGAACCAGGGGACTTCCGTCTTGCAGACGTCGACGGCGTAGACGACGCGTCCTGGGTGTATCCTGCGCACGTGAGCGCGCACGTTGGAAGGATGCCTCGTTCTGTAGACGCAGTAGGGACAATTGAACCTGGGAGACTGTCCGCACTCGAACTTGAGGTGGTATTGCAGATTGTGCTTGCGGCTGAAGACGCTGTTGCAGTTCGAGCAGGGAAACTTGACGGGGTTCTCGGTACCCGGGTTTCTGCGGGGAGCGGCGGTCCAGGAATTCCCCGCCGGCAGGACGAACTTGACATCTGCAAAAGCAAGGTCGGCCTTGTCATTCGAGGTCGATCATGGGCGAGAAGGAACGGGACGAGGAGGTCGCGCGAGAGGGACGCGAAACGCCATTGTCGAGAAGAAATCGAGGGTATCGAGTTCCTCCGAGGATAGGAACTCGAATCGGGTCGAGCTCGGGTCGAGACGAGACCTGGGGGACGCTACTCCGGCGGCTTGCAGACGTCGATGGCGTAGACGGCGTTCCCGGGGTGCTTCCTGCGGACGTGGGCCCTGACGTTGGACACGTGCTTGGTCCTGAAATGGCAGTAGGGGCAGTTGAACCTGGGCAGCTGTCCACACTCGAACTTGGAGTGGAAATAGAGGTTGTTCTTGTGGCTGAACACGCTAGGGCACCCTGGACAGGGGAACTTGCCGTCCCTGGGACGACGACTTCCCCCTCGAGGTCGCCGATGACGGACCGACTCGCCGGTCTCGAGGCGACCCGGCGTTTCTGGAACAGATCGAGAAGAGGTCCATCAGTCGAGGCATCGTCGAGGCACGATGACGAGGACGGCGTAGACGATTCCGTACCCTAGGAGGTCGTACCTCCGAGTACGTGCTCGAGTTCGCGCGCGCGCTCGAGGTAGTACCTACGTGTCGTCGAGTCCTGTCCGAAGGACGGATCCGGGGGACCCCCCGGGGGGCTCAATCCACCCTGTCGAGGCGACCGACCAGATCCAGGGTGTACAGCCTCTCATTGGGGTGTTTCCTGCGCACGTGCACCCTGGCGTTGGACACGTGTCTGGCCCTGTACTCGCAGTAGGGACACTTGAACCTCGGCACCTTGCCGCACTCGTATCTCAGGTGATAGTTCAGGTACTTGGGCCTCCCGAAGGAGCTGGCGCACCTGGGGCAAGGATGCTTGGTGCCCAGAAAGGGGTCCTGGACGGCGTACCGGAAGGGCTCCTCGAGGCACTGCCAGTCTGCAAGAGAGAAATCACACGTTTTTCCTTCCGTTCCCCGGAGACGCTTCCTTAATCGTAGGACCGACGCTCCTGGGGATAGCTCCTGTCGGAGGGGACGGTGCCGAGTCGGAGAAACTCCTCCTTTCGCAGATGGACTTTATTTCTCTCGAAAGATACACCTCGAAGAGTCGCCTAACTAGACGACGAGGCCGGGAGCCACGCGATAGATGTCCTGCACGTAGACGGCGCTACCCTCGTGCTTTCTGCGAATGTGCTTCTGCACGTTCGACGTCTTCTTCGAGAGGAGGCCGCAATAAGGGCACTTGAACCTGGGAGGCTGGCCGCACTCGTACCTCAGGTGCGTCAGCAGGCTCCTCTTCTGGCCGAAGACGCTCGAGCAGTTCCCGCAGGGGTAGCGGGTGCAGTTCGTCGGGGAGAACTCGAATCGTCGCCCTGAGACCAGACTCGCCCTTAACCCCGAGCCCCTTGGGTCGAGACCTGCAAAGGAAAACACCGTCAGCACGCGCCAACCCTTCCTCTTCCGTCGCCTACTCTTCCGAGGGACTCGAAACCGACGCCGGTCGCAGGAAAAGGGTCCAACGCGTCTCTAAATCCAGGAAGTCGGAAGGTGCATCTCGAGAAACCATCGTCTGTACTTCGAACTCGGTTCACCAGGACCTCAGGCTCTAGGAGTGCTTTATTTCGTCAGGTTTCGAAACTAATACAGGATCTGGAAGTGGCTACGCAAAATCGAGAAACGGCTCCTCTATCGGTACTGCATCCTGGAGAGCTGCTTGTGCAGGTCTATGATCTGCAGCCTCTGGTCCTTGTGCATCCTGCGGACGTGCACGTACATATTGGAGGAGAACTTGGCCTTCTTGGTGCAGTATGGACACTGATAGCGGGGCTCCTTGCCGCACTGGAACTGACAATGAGTCTTCATGTCGGCCAGCCGGGTGTACCCGCTGTTGCACTTGGGACAGTGGAACTTCTTCCGGATGCAGGGAACGTCCGGGACGACGCCGACTCTCCTGGTCTCGGGCCAGACGGCGGAGGGCGGCGTCGACTCGTAGAAGAAGGTTCCGTTCTTCGGCCCCGTCCTCAGGGTAGGACCGCCGGATCCGGGATAGCTACCCTCCCCCAGCTCCGGGACGTACGGGTGCATCGGGGCCAGGGCTAGAGGGTCTGAAAAATATACCAGAATTTTCCTTGCGTCATTTTCGGGACCCTGGACCGCGCCTGGTAGCGCTCGGCGACGACTTTCATGCTCTCGAGACTAGCGCGAATTCCGGGACTCGTTAGGTGGACCGGACCCTGGATCCCCCGAAATAGGTCCTGGAAGATACCGAAAGGGTATCCGGAAGGTATCACGAGGATATCCAGGGGAAACCTATCGAAATGGTGCTCTAACCTCGAAATACGCACGTACGTACGTACGTGCTGCAACTGAATTTCGCAATTTCCGACCTCCTCTGCCTCCCTGCCTCCGTCGAGCATCGCAAAGATCGGAAGGAACTCGCCCCTGCGAATTAAGGTGATGCGAAAGTGAGGTCGAAAAGCTCTCGTTTAAGAAACTTTACTCCGAACTGGGTGTACCGAATCGATTCAAAATTTACAACGTAAATATAGAGGGTATAAGGAAGGGCCTGACGCCCATGAAATTTCGATTTTCTTTTACATTTGTTTAGACATCTTTTAAATTTTGTATAAAAAATGAAATTTCAGGGGCGTCAGGATCTCTCTGATAGCCTCCATATTCACGGTGTAAAGTTAGAAACGATTCGATACACCCAGTTCGGAGAAGTTTCATGATTACCCCTCACATGCCACTTTCACATCACCTTAAGGGGCGTCGAAGAGGTTTTGTTTATAAAACTTTTCTCCCAACTCGGTTTACCGAATAGTTTGAAACTTTACAACGTGAATAGGAAAACTATAAGGAAGGCCCTAAAACTCATGAAATTTCAATTCTTTTCTAATTTGTTTACAGGTATTTTAAAAATAGTTTATAAAAAATGAAATTTTGCGAGTTTCAGGACCTACCTTAGGGTCTCCATATTCACGTTTTAAAGTATGAAACGATTTGAGACACCCAGTTCGTTGAAAAGTTTTATGAACGATTGAGCTTTCAGATGCCACTTTCACATCCCCTTAACGATACACGGATCGGTGATAACAACCAGGTTCAAGGAATAAATTTTAACCAGAGAAATTGAGAGGGAAATCGATAGTCCCGGTTTTTTTCCAAATTCTCGGATTCGTGGTTTTTGCGCTTTTTATTTCCATCAGCATTGCCGCGCCTGCTTGAAGAGGTCGATGATATAAATCTTCTGGTCCCTGTGGACCCCTCGCACGTGGGCGTACATGTTCGAGGACACCTTCGCCCTTCTGCGACAATACGGACACTCGAATCGCGGAGCTTGTCCGCACTGAAGCTTATAATGCTTCTGCATGTCCCTAAGGTTCTTGTAGGTCCGACTACACCTCGGACAAACGAATCTGCGCCTTATCTCCGAAAGGTCCTGCAGGCTCCCGAGAGTCCCGGACCCCTTGCCCTCCTCGGGAAGAACGACGAACTCCTCCGCGAGCGAAGCACTCCTCTGTTGGAAGTAGAAGAGATCTGGAAAAGAAAGGGAACCGAACCGATCAGCCAGGCGATCGAGAATCCTCCCTAACAATGAAAGACCGCCATCGAAATTTAGAAAAGCTCGAAAGCTCCCGACTTTCCGTCCACGAAACGGGATTTCCTCCTTCTATCAAAAATTAATATACGCTCCGTCACACGTGTAGACTTTATTTACACAGTTCGTACAGTCTCCGAACTTTCAAAGGAACGAAAGGAGACGAGAGTTGGCTTCGAATTAAAATACAATATCCCCAAAATGGCGGCGCGACCTAGGGCTGTCGAATTAACGAAACTACTTCGAGGGGATGAACGAACGAGTCAAAGTACACTAGGATTCTTGAAGAAGTTCATTCGATGATGCGATGAAGGAATCGATCGACGTCGAGTGTTTGTTCTTTTATTTTTCTTATTTATTTTTTTTTTTGCGATTTTAATGTTATGGGGTGCAACGGGCGTGGGAGGGTCGCGATTACAGCATCGATTTTCGCCGATCTCCCGGGTCTAGGAAATCGGGAAAATGGCTGACGTTCCCGCAGGCGCCGTTTCTGACGTCGACGTAAAAGGCCTGCAGTCCGGGGTGCTTGTCTCGCACGTGCTTATAAATATGAGAGGTTTGCTTCCCCCTTCGGGGACAATAAGGGCAGACGAAGTATGGCGGCTGTCCACACTCGTTCTTCATGTGCCTCTTCAGGTTCCACATAAGGGTGTAACTCTGGCCGCACTGAGGGCAATAGAAGCGTTTTCCGGTGTCGGTGGTCGTTCTTCTCCGATCGCTCGGAGTGAAATCGCGGGAACGCCGGTTCGTCGAACCTGAAACTAAAATGGCGAAGGGGTTGCGTCAGTCAACGTGCACTTCTTCGGAGGTGGGAAGAACGAGGTGCGACTCGAGTTCCCTTAAGGCCCTGCGGAGTCGGCCATTTTGAATCGGAACGTCAGAAGCAGAAAAATCCCAGGAAAATCGCATAAAATGCCAGGTTCGGTTCCATTTTTCACTTCCCTCCAGGCCAATGTTGTGCTAACTCCAAAGCCACGATCCAAAATGGCCGACTCGTCTCTCCTGGGACCAAATACAAATTCGGGACAACGGAACAAGAGACGCCACGAAAGAGGACGAAATCGCCGCACCCAGAATTCGATGCGTCGTCGAATCTTAAGTATCCTTAATTTATCAGCTTCCAGGTCTGCCGATGAAATCTCACATTCGATGATCGCCTCGGCCACTTCTTTGGTCAAGAACCGCCATTGAGAATAACCACCGTCCAATCTACCCCCAATGGAGACGCAGCGAGCTTCGAGGTCCGTAATGAAAAATCTTTCTCTTTTATTCATAGGATGAATAGGATTTACAAAGTACAAAAGAACGACGATTTAGGATATAACGATTCGTAGAAATCTTGAAGACGAGTTCTCGCGGACACCTCCCTCATCTCGTTCGTCGCGGGGTTCAACTTGCTACGGTTAATCCGATACATTGCACAGGTGGTACCTATTTACTGTACGTGATATCGCAACGAGATCTAAGTACGAGACGCAAGGTAAAAAGTGGGTTTTTATTGACAGGGCAAAGATGGTTCACCGGGTGAGTACAGATGTTCACTGGGGAGAAATCCAGGCCCTGAGACCGGGACCTTTTCCTCAAGGAGGAAGGGATTTCTCTTTTGCCAATTTTTCGTCCTAGGGAATCTTTTCCCCTCGCGATTAGCTACTCCGAAATGTCGCGACGCTGAAGGCCAGGTCCGGGTGGTGCTTCTTAAAGTGCAGTTTCATATCTTGCAGCCGCTTGTAGACGAGGCCGCAGTAGACGCATTGTCGCACCTTGCCGCAATTGTGCCTCTCGTGGTACGTCAAGGACGAGCGAGTGCCAAAACTCGCGTCGCAGCTGGTACAAGCGAACGTCGACTTAGTGTCCTTGAACTTGCGAGTGCACCGATTGGTGCAGAACTTTTTGTGCAACGAGGCCTCGTAGTAACTGTGCAGAGGTTCGCCGCAAGCCTCGCACTGTTTCCGCTGCTCGGTCGCTTTGCAGAGGGCGAATTGCTGGCCCTCCATACCTGGAAGAACGCAAAATTTCGTGAGAGACGTCCAAGGGACTGCCCTGGCACCCAAACCTCACGTCACAAACGACTATTTTATCCTTGCGGGTCATTACGCTTTACCTCGATCATCCTGGAGATAAATTCCGCCTTCAACATCCTTCGGACTCTGGGGAAAAATTAATCGGGATCCTGGTGAATCCTGAACCTTACTTTTCATATGAACGTGACATTCGGTCCTATCGTTATCGTTAGTCTTGAACTCGAATCGTCTAATCGGAATCTTCTCAGGGGGATGAGCAAAAATGATAACGAATGAAGATCGAGGAGGTCCTGGGAGGAGGACCGGTGAAACGTACAAAAAATCCCGAGGATAGGGCGATAGAATGCAGTTTTATTCAATTGAGGTAACGGAAGTAGCCAATACAAATCCATGTACAAGAAAGAAATCTAGGAACGCACTTTTATGATATAAATCCAGAACCTAGCTGTTTAAAAATCCGAACTTCGAGGTTCTCTTTTATATTCGTTGAAACGACTTTGAAAGTCCTTAAACTGCGGGGTTCGTAATTTTAATTGGTTAAAATGAAAAACAGATTCAGGTAGTGAACCCTTTCGCTGATTTGTAACCTTTGTGATCCGAAATGAACCCACGGTATAGGCTCTTTAACATTCTGCATTAATCGCAGTTGAGCAAAAATAGTTTAACTAATCTAGGATTAAACGTTCTTTTTATCATACAAAAAATATCAAACTGGTTCACTCGAAGATTCTAAGTATGTACGAGTCTCCCTTATCTCATTATAAAATATAAAATAATCAAACTGAGCCGTTCGAATATCCTAAGCGTACAATGATTTCGTTTAACACTTTGACTGCCACGCGTATTTTATTTAACTGCTACGTCACCAGAATATGGATAGCACGGCAGTCAACGTGTTAACTAAACCTTGTTCTTTGCCGATTTCCGAGTTTTCCTTACAACGCGAAATAATAATGGAAACGGTTGGAACAACTTATAAAATAAACCACCGATCTTCTATGTCAGTGAAAGAAATGCAAACGTCGAACGTGACTTGAACTCACAAAAATGATTAAAAAAAGAGTTCCGCGCGAAACTTAGTCGGTACAATCGTTAACCTTTTATGGACAGTGGATGGAAATGAAAATTTTCGGCCGACAAAAGGTTACGATACAATCTAATTCCCTTACTCGCTCTCACTCTCATCTTCACTTTTAATCTCGTATTCACTTTCGCTCTCCCTCTCGTTTTCCTTCCCTTCCCATCTGCCCTGCCATTTTTTATCCAGGGTAGTAGAAAGGTAGTACGGATGTTTATGCTTGCACGTTCTCTTATGTCGTTCGAAGTTGGACTCGGTGCCTCGCAATTGTTTGCCACAAAAAGGACAGGTATGATTGACGTGACAGATCATATGCGCAACGTGGTAGTTGAGGGACTTAGGTTGCTTGAAACGGGCACCGCAGTCGTGGCATCGATAGCAACTGTCTCCGATTTTGAAGGAACTGGACTCCGGATTTTTCCAACAGCTCCGCTTAGTGTGTTTAGTGAGATCCACGAGGCGTCCGAAATCAAGTTTGCAATACGGACACCTTAGCTTGCGCCATTGTACGGGCTTGGACTTGATCCACGGATCCGAATCACCTGCAAGCTCGTCCCTTGGTTCTGGTTTCTGATCTGTGAACGATCGAAAATGGTTAGACGTTCCGATGAAAATGAATTCCTGGTGAGCGTGATTCAAAGAGGAGAAAGTGTCAAAGGACGCGTTAGATTACGGACCACGAATAAGCAAGCCTGCCTTTTTGAAAAGAGGGTGCCAGTTTCGGAATTTTTGATATTTTCTTCTGTCAACGGTAAACCTAAATCGACGTCGATAGAACGGACCGACGTATCCGAATTGACAGCGATTTTTCAAAAAGGCAAACATCCAGGCATAAAGACGTCATTTTAGAAGTCAAGGAGGATTAAAAACGTGACGTATCACCTACAACGTAAGCACAAACGTAAACCTAACTACACAAATGATGCCTCGGAAATAAGCTCCGATAGTAAGCGTATTTACAAAGCCGTACTAGGACGTACGGCTTTCTATACAAGGGTTAATAATAATAATAATAAACGTAGAACGACTCGTAAAAATGAAAGTACCACAGATGAGGAATTCTGTCGCCGCGAGGGATAACTCTCAATGGCTGTTTTATTTTGTAAAAAAAATCCCCTCAGTCATTTTCGAGCTTCTCGATGACTTAATATTACATACTGTAAAAATACACTCCATGTTAAAATCGCGTACACGACGTACGGTCTCTCGACTTCGAGTACCCCCCAGGGGGCAGATCGCGCGACTTTTTTCTATCTCCCATCGTCCAGGTTCCTCCGCAAGTTCCCCGCGGTCGATGCGAAGGAAAGAGTAGAGGAAATCGAAGAAAAAATGAAGAAGACTCCATCGGGGAGAAAAGTCGCGTCGATCGCTCCTCAGTCTTCCTCAACGATGAGGAAGAGGTCCTCGCCCTTGTGTCGCCGCCTGATGTGCGTATAAATATTCGGAGGGTGTTTGCTCTTCAGGCCGCAATAGGGGCACTGAAACTTGGGTTCCCTGCCGCAGGCGATGCGCAGGTGCGTGTTCAGGGTGCGTTTGTTCTTGTACCCCTGGGAGCACTTCGGGCAGACGTAGTTCCTGGCCTCGATCCTGTTGCGGTTCTGGCGGTCCTCGATGGAGAAGTCCGGGTCCATGAAGCATCCTCGGGAGAGATGACGCTTGAGATGGCCCTGAGAGGAGTAGGGGCAGTTGCAGAAGTTGCACCGAAACTGCTCCGTGGTCCCGTCCTTGGGGGAGGCTGCAACACAAAGCGAGCGTCGATGAAGACACCGCGAGAGGGTCGGATCGGACTCGAAGAGAGAATTCTTCCTCGGCTCTAGCTACCAAACTCGAGGAACCTACTTCCGCTCCCCTAGGAGGCCGAGCGGCGCTCCTTCGGGACGCTGCCGAGGATGCACGAGAGAGAGACCACCGTGAAGAGACAGCGAGAAGAGACAGAGGGGGGTCGGAAAGGCTACCGAGAAGAGAACGCGCGAGGAGGAGCCGAGCTCCTCTTCGGGGTCGAGCGTTCACCGAAGATATCATCCAGGTCGTTCCTGGCCGTCCCGAGGCACCTCTTCGGTTCCATGGTACGTTCCGTTGTCGATATCAACCGTCGATGCTCGCTCGCTAAAGTATACGGATGAACCCCTAGAGGGGTTCGATCGAGGTTGGTCCAGGAGAAGACGGTCAGGTCGCAAAATCCGTGGGGGCCATCGGGCACTTGGCCAGGTCCAGCGCGTAGATCTCTTGACCAGGGTGCATCTTCCGCACGTGGATGTACATGTTGGAGCGCTGCTTGCACCTGTGGCTGCAGTAGGGGCACTGGAACCTGGGAGGCTGGCCGCACTCGTAATCCAAGTGCCGACGAAGATGGCCCTTCTGGGAGTAGGACCTGCCGCATTGGGAGCACCGGTGCTCCTTGTTCCCCCGTCGTCGAGAGTCCCTGGACGCCGCCTGGAAGCTCGCCTCGGCCGGCCAGAACCCTGGAAACATTTCAAGAGAACCCATGGTCAAGGAAGGACAATGGCGATCCCGAGCCGCTTTGCATCCCCGAGAACCCTCGGGATACCTTCCAGAGTCCTGCCCAGCCTCGAGGGGACTCCGCTCTCACTTTACCATCTTCGAGAAAAATGTTTACCGACCACAGGACGGGGGTTCATCTTTAGCGACTTTTATTTCTAAGCTTCCGCGTCTCTTACAGGAAAGGTGGCCCCTCAAGTCCCGGGCTCCAGGTCCACGGCGAAGATCTTCAGGCCGACGTGCCTGTGCTTTACGTGGGAATACATGTTCGAGCGCTGCTTCGTCCGGTACCAACAGTACGGGCACTGGAACCGAGGATTCTTGTTGCACTCGTACTTGAAGTGACGCCACAGGGCGTTTCTCTGCTTGTAGGTCTTGCCGCAAGTCTGGCAGACGTGGCCGTTCATCGCAGGCACTCGAGACGACCTGGCGCCTCGCGGACGCGTCCCGGAAGCTGCAACGAGAGCCAAAGGAAAACGCTTTCAGACTTTCTGCTCCTCGTCCCTCACCTCGGGATCCTTCCCATGCAACGAACCAAACCCATGACGGTTCTCGGATGCGAGCAAAAGTCAAGAACGTTCGTTCTTTAAATAACGATTCGAGGACTGCGTATCCCCCGCCTAAAGTTACACCCTGAAGAGCCTCCACCCAACTACTGCATCCTCCAGGATTTCCTTTACCCTCTTTATTTCCCCGTCGTTAGGTCCATACACGAGTACAGATTTACAATCTTGCGCGACTCACGAAAATAACGGCGCAGGCTCTCGTGTAAAGTACTTCTAAAAATAAATATTAATATATATGTATATGGGTTTATATATATATTATCTGTGAACGTTGGTCGGGAGTTTACGATTTTTGGCGGGACTTCCGGCGAGGATCGCTCGGGGGAGAATTCGTTGGCCGGTCGGAGGATCGACCGGGATGGAAAATCTGGATCGGGGTGGATCAAATCATCGAAACCACGTTCGGGTATGTGTGTATCCTCGCCACGTGCTCCGCCAAGGTGTCCGGCCTGGAGTAGACTCTTCCGCAGTGGGGGCAGACGCACTTCAGCTTCGTCGGGCCGCATCCGTACCTCGTGTGCCTGCTCAACGACGACAAGTTCTTGTACCGCCTGCCGCACTCGAGACATTGGTGATCGCCGTTCCCGCTCGAGTAAAAGGTCTCTGCAAAGAGATAGAAAGGGAGCAGCGTCAGTGCGACGGAACCAATGGACCAGGAGGAAGAGATCCTTCGTGATCCTGGGGGAAGGAAATCTCCTGGCGGGACCAAAGCCGACCGGCCGCGGACGAGTCTCGAAAATTAACAAAAATCGAATCAAGAACCGGCCACGACTCGATAGCCGATCGGAAAATTAATCGATATCGATCCAAATGAATGCCCTTCGAAAACGGTCTCTGTCCTCTCAACGACCTGCACTTGACTAGAATCGTGATTTCCGACGATGGATAATGCAAAATGTGAATAACCGGGTTGAAAAAACAAAAAGGAGACTTTTAATTCCGAAGAAATCCATCATCAAGGATGCACCGAAGGAGGGCGGAGGATAATGATACGCCGTGAAACGGCCGTTTAGTACTTTTTCTATATTTTTCTCGGTTTTTTTATTTCAACTTCATAGAAAATTTACAAAATCGGCTACACAATGTGCGCTTGCGCTCCGTCTCTTGCGTTGAACGATTGAACCCCGTTTGGTAAAAAGATGCGTCGTGAAAGTTCCACCCGCTTCTGTAATCCGTTTACATAAATATATGCATGTACATTGTATAACGTATATATCATAGCCCCAGTTATTTAGAATATTACAGGAAGGTCCGCGCTTTGTCTGGAAAATCGGCTTAAAGATTAGTCGGTTTCCCGCCATTCTTAAAATAAAATTCATCTCCTGGTCCCCGACAAATTTCCGCGACTTAAGGCGTAGGAGACCGACCGTCTATATATATATTATATAACATGTATATATATATTTCTTTCTAGTATACTAAATATCGAACACTTTACTAAATTCCTCGCAGAACGAGTCCGGATTTTCGGAGGTCTTCGAGGGCGTCGATTCCCCCGAAACGAAAACCGATAATTGCGTTAAATTGCGGTAAATTGCATTAAATTGCATCTCCCGTCCTCGTAATGGAACAATTATATCGGGTGCACCGACTCGTACGCGAATCGCCGAATTCTCAGATTTCTCGAGAGACGCAAGAACAGTCTTTGGTACTTTATCTCTCTGGCGATTACCGCGCGTCGCACCTGACTTGCACCTAAGAATAACTTAAAAGCGTAAACGCTACGAGGATATATATATATATTGCACTTGCGTAGGAATATATCGTTCATTTGGCATCCGTGGTGTCGCAGTTTTTGGCAGTAGCGAGACTCGGCCGGCAGCTTTGGAAACCCTCACGAATCGAGGAACGAGCTGGTGCTCGAAATGGGCAGCTTTCGCGCGAATTCCACGTGGCCCCTTTGCGAATTATATGAGAATTAAGGGGATGTGAAAGTGCCATCCGAGGGATCGATCGTTCGTGAAACTTTTCTCCGAACTGAATATACCGAACCGTTTCAAACTTCACAACGTGAATATTAAGGCTATAACGAAGGTCTTGACCCTCATGAAAGTTCATTTTTAATAGGGAATTTAAAGGAACTCCCATAAACAAATTTTTCAACGATTCAAATTTCATGGCCGTCATGACGTTTCCTTATAGCCTCCATATTCACAATGTAGACTTTGAAACGATTCGATAGACCCAGTTCAGAGGAAAGGTTCATAAACGAGACCTCCGTGTCGCCACTTTCACGTCGACTTAAATGCGAATTCAACGTAAATTCTACGTGGATTATACGAGAATTAAACGCGAATTCGATGTAAATTCTACGTGTAATTATAGGAGAATTAAACGCGAATTCAACGTAAATTCTACGTGAAATTGACACAAATTCAAGGCGAATTTTACGCGAAATTGACGCGAATTCAATGTAAATTCTACACGTGATTATACGAGAATTAAACGCGAATTCAATGTAAATTCTACGCGTGATTATAGGAGAATTAATCGCGAATTCAACGTAAATTCAACGTGAAATTGACACAAATTCGAGGTGAATTCTACGCGAAATTGACGCAAATTGTACGCGAATTCAATGTAAATTCTACGCGTTATTATAGGAGAATTAAACGCGAATTCAACGTAAATTCTACGTGAAATTGACACAAATTCAAGGCGAATTCTACGCGAGAGATCGCATCGAAAAGTAAACCCGGCCCGATTCGACGATGACGGCAGACTCGAGGTCGCGTAAACGTTAAAAAATTGTAAGAAAGAGCGTCGAAGAGAAAGAAGAGACCCGGTCGAGGTCGGCGAGCGCATCTTCGGGGAAGAGTCTAGATCTTGGAGCGTGGATCTTCCGAGTCGGAAATGCGTCGAGGAGTCGCAGGATCGACCGGGCGGTGGCCGGCTATTTGGCGACCGCTCCGCCGTGTATATTGAGGATGTGCTGTTTCAGGTGATCGGGTCGACAGAAGTACTTCCCGCAGAGGGTGCAGGTGAAGGTGTAGCGAGAACCGAGTCCTCCGCACTCGTACCTCGAGTGGCGGGTCAGGGAGGAGCGAGATCGGTATCCTCGCCCACACATGACGCACCAAAATCGCAGCTCACCGGGCGAGCCCACGTCAGCCGCAGGGCTGGCTGTAAGCATAGACAACACGGATGCCTCTTTACACGTATCAGAGAGGGGGGTCGTCTTCCCTATGACCGTCTTCGGGGGGACCGGAAGCTCGCGCCGAGACTGCGCCCATCTCTCTCCTCGAGGAAGTCGACCGAGGTGCGCGCACTCCCGGAAGCGACGGATCGTTATTTACATGCTGCCCAGATTAAACGTCCATTAGTCGATCTTTACACCCCGACGTTGAATTAATACAGCCCAACATAGAAAAGCCATCCGAAGCGACGCCCGACCGACCGACCCGGCTCAGGGATCGTTGCGAGGGATGGACAAAGCGAAGGAGGCCCTCCAGGGGATCGATCTGTACATCGCGACGTCCCAAGGTCCTCGGGAAGACGTTAACGGAGTTTCCCTCGCCTCCGCCATGCGCCGAAGCGTTTATCCCGATGAATGGCGGCGAACGGAAGGAACGGCCGATGTCTCCGGTCGGCCCGCACACAGGAGTTATCCGGGGACGATACAAAGAGCCGGGAGGAAGAGATCGGATGAAGATGCTCCATGAGATTCATTAGCTGCGGTATTTAACTCGAAGCTTGATCGAGCGAACGCGAGCACCCGAGAGATTCGACGCGACCGAGCGTGCTCGGTGAAGCTTCGGTTAAATGGGTTAGGTCGGTTAAAGAGACACCCCGATTAATCGACCACGGACTGCCACACCTTAGCGACCTTAGCGAGGAAGAAGCCCCCGAAGCTCAAACCCTTCAAATCCGCGTAGCACGTGAACATGGGATTTCTCTTCTCATCTCGGTGACGTACCATCCACGAGGCGTTACCTTCCACCTCCCCCGGTACCGTCCGCGAGGTCGAAAGGAATCAAGGCGGCACCTTACACCTCGTACGTTTACCAAATCTTTATTATCCAACTCTACATGTCACCCACAAGGGTAGAAGGGTCGGTTTACATATACGCGGCGCACCGGAGACGAAGCATGACGGAAGAGAAAGAGAGAGAGAGAGAGTAGACGCGAGAAAGCGTTTTCGCCGGAGGCGGTCGTCGCGGCTGCGCGGTCGGCGGCGCCTCGGGAGGCGCGGGAAGGGGAAGGTCAAGGTCACGCCGGGGATCTCCGGGACCCACCTGTTGCGCGGGTCGGGGACAGGGGGACGCCTAGGGCTTCCAGAACTTGTAGAGGACCCTGACGTCCTTGGCGGTGATGCGCTGCTGCAGCGGAGGCTCCCCGGTCGGCCCTGCGTCCTGCTTCTCGCTACTGGAGAAGCACTCGCCGACGTGTCTGAGCAGACACCCTCGATACTTGTAGGTGCGGCCGCAGCGTGGACAAGAGAGCCGCTGATAGTCCGCCAGCGGATGCGCGCCCGGCCGGCCCACCCCGGAAGCCGGAGGCTGCGGCGGCGGCTGCGGCTGCTCCGCGCGGAATCCAGCTGCTGCAAGCATCACCGGCCAACGATCACCCCGGGAGACAATACCCTCGCGACTCGGACCTTCCCCTACCCCGACGAGATCGACGTTTCTCGAGATATCGCGCCGCGACGTCGACCCGGAAGCGCCAGAATTATGCGAGGATCTCTTCGCTAACTATCTCATTCGTTAAAAAAAGAACGAATCGTTAAAAGAAGAACACGCGACAATTTTTACGAAAATTTAGGTCAATTACATAATCGGCTCTATTCTTAACCTCGCACATTTCCGGCGCTTGCCGTCTCCCCTGGAAAGATCGCGAGGTACAATTTTTTATTCAGGCAACGGACCCGCGGGAATTCATTTCGGAAGGAAGAAAGATTAAATATCGAATATACATATTTGCATGCCCTTCCCGCGGGTCCGTCATCTCGGATACCGCGAGGTTCATTCTCAGGCGTGCATCGAACTCTCCTGGGAGTTAGCGAGGTAAGTCGCGAGTTCCTTGAGAAAGAAAAGGAAGATAAAAGGAGAGAAAAAAAAAATAAGAGGTAAGAAGTCCGGGGAAAATCAAGAGACGCAGACCCCGGCGCTCGGCAGCAGGCCACGAAGACGTTCTCTCTCCCTCCGTCGATGACGGATGTCGAAGCCTCGACGACCTGCAACCCTCCTCAAGGATGATCGTTACCTTGGAGACGACGTCGTCCAGGACGAGATATCCAGCGAGGCGGCCGCCGGCTCTTCGAATCCGCCTCCACGGAGTAAAAGGACTCGCTCCGGCAAATTCGGCCGACACTTAGGGAGTAGGTGCGAAATATCGGAGCGACCGTGACAAGAAATTACTCGAAGGACTCCCCGAAGACGAAGGACGAAGGACCGGTCAAGATTCTCCCCAAAGGAGTTAATATGTACATATATATATCTTTATTATCTATCGTATCACGTATCACGCATCCTCGGTCGCTCCAAACCTCGCCGCGCGTCCTGAAATCTGGTCCCCGATTCTCGAGTTCGTCCGCATAGTTTTCTCGCCTGCGAATGGACAACGCCCAACGATATCCTCGCCAACTCGCGTACAATCGACGCTCAAGGTCTACGAAATGACCTCGCATGCGAAAAGAGTCGATCGAACTCGAGAGTAGGTTCCCCTGGAGGGGTATATATGTCGCCGAATAAAAAGATAGCGTGTCAGCTTCGTTAAAAAACCATTTATTAGCCTCTTCTCGTTAACTGCCGTGGACATCGAGAGACGACGTGGGACGAGGACGATCCTCTCGACGAGCTAAACCGCGAACGGACCTCTCCGGGATTATCCTTGCGACGCAATTCTATCTCTACCCCGTGTCCTCCCCCGCGAGCGCCCCCTCCTCTCTCCTTCCGCGGCAATGTTAGGATGTAAAGGGAATCGCGGAGAGATTTGATAAAAAGTGCCCGGCAAAAAGGGCCGGAGACAAAGAGAGAGAGAGAAGGGGTTGCGGATAGTGGGGTACTTCCGCCGTTTTTAGGGCCTTTCCCCCCGCCTGGCGACTTTAAATCCGTGCACGTTGATCATGTGTATAGTCAAGGTCGACGAGTAATAAACTTTGTAGGGGCACATCGTGCACTTGATCGAGGGCTCCTTTCCGCACTCGATCCGCTGGTGCCGGCGCAGCGAGCTGTACCTTTTGTAAACCCGCCCGCAGCGTGGGCACTCCAAGTTAGTCATTCGCCACAAATCCGACGCTGGAAAAAGGCAATTTTCTCGATTGATTCTGAAACGCGGCCCTGGAACACCTATCGGGGGGTTCTCCGAATCCTGGTGCGTTCCCTACCTCTTCGCGACGCGGGAGTAGAGAGAGAAAGAGAGAAAAAGAGAGGAGGAAGCGCGCGCGAAATCCGCGATCAAGCGCTCTTGCACATCTCGATATGCGGAGAAAAACGAAAAGAGAAAAAATAAATAAATAAATCGATAGATAAATAAACCGGTCCCCACCTACTCTAGCGATTACGTTCCGATACCCTTGATCGCGGATAGAGAGGAAAGGTGCCACGGAAGGAGGATTTCGTCACAACGCATGCCCCGGTAATTGTTTTTCGTAACGAATCGTCGTTTATTAAACTAATCAAACGCCAGGCCGCACATTAACGGCGAGGCGGGGTACGTATACGTATGTATATATGTATATATATGCACATGTTACAGCTGTTCGACAGCCTCGCTCTCTTTCGAGAAAGAGAGAGAGGGCATGGGGCGACTCTACACCGCGACGATTACACAATGGTACGCACGTTCGAATATACAACACGCTCGGAATCAGACCCTTGGGGGAAGAACTGTATAAAATAGGATTGAAAAGGGAAGAAAAAAAATGAAAGAAAAATGAAAAGAAACCAAGCGACGCGGTTTCCGAGGGGAGAAGATCGATATAAGGGGGAGAGGGGGTCCGACACCCGGGGGTGGTCGGGTCGCCGGAACGTGCGACACCTCTCGCAAGGTCTCATACATGTACGAGAGGCGGGCAAACGACTTCGGCGGCGATACCACCCCTTTCTTTTTTAGTAAAAGTAGAGATACGCACCGACTCGGCGGACGGGAACTCCGGTACCGGTCCCGGGTCGCCTCGAGCATCTCGAAGGAGTCCGGGTCCACGAGGTGGCGAGCGGCGGTCCCTGCTCGTCTCCTTGGTGGTCGTCTTCTCCGGGATGCTCGAGGCGAGGCCGCGGATCGGCGCGTCGACGGCTCGGGGGCTATATCGATGCCCGTCAAGGGCGTACTCGTGGTCTACCCCGGAGTTCCCGCGAGTCGGCGGGGGAAGACGAGCGGACGACGCGGAGGAACGAGTCCTACGAGTCCTGGAAGGCCGGCGACCAGTGGCACGGCGTCGTCCTGGGCATCCTGTGCCGGGCGTAGGGCGTCACCGCGTGGCCGGTCCTCCTCTGGTGCATCCGCATTATGTCCGCCCTGCTGAACCTCTGGGAGCAGGTCTTGCAGGCGAACTTCTTCTCCACGCAGCACTCGTACTTCAGGTGCCTGTCCAGGGTGTACTGCACGGAGTAACGTCGCCCGCAGCGCCAGCAACGATACCGGAGACCCTCTGAAACACCGGACCCTCCGCAATCACGCGCCCTCTCGCACCCTCCTGAGACCGTGAGATGAACCTCCGACCCCGAACGCTCCTCCACCGCGATATCTATGTACTCCGATCTATACGCTATCCATACCCCGAGACCCCAATGGAAGGCTACCCGAAAAATCTAAAAGGCCGTCGAGGCCGGAACTCGAGTCGCCGTCTCTGCGAGTCCGCAACGAGATCGGCGCGACTCCACCGCGCCCGGAACGACCTCGCGATTTTTCGGGGCGAAGACGCATCGTCCGATACCGGATGCTTGGAATTTTAGAACCGAGTTTAAAAAAAGCCTACTTTGATTCCTCGTCGAAGATAGCTTCTATAGATAATTAGTTCGACCCGCGATCGCCAATCGTCGCTGTAAAGGATCGCCTTAACGGACTACACTTGCACCGAGAAACCGACGTAATTAGACCCACCCATTGCGCCGTATTTTCAATCACCGTCCAATGCAACGATGCCTCAAAATATGACGCTCTTAACGTGGACAAAAAATCGTAATTGCGTCGCTTGGAAGATGCAATTGGCAAGGTTCTAAAGATCACGCCCGGTTTAACGAGCCTTTACAGCGATCGCAGTGCATCGGGGTGCATCGAGTTCGTAAAGTCGAGTAATTAACTATAGAAGCCTCGAACGGTCTTCGGAGGATCGAAGAGTCGGGACACGACCTGGGTACGATCGGTCCCGGAAACCTCGATTTTCAAAAGCCCGAGCATCCGGAACGGAAGAGGCTCTCGATTAAAGGGACGATCTTCGATTCCGCGAGCGGAATAACGCATTCGGTGCGATCCCCTCGTTTTTCGTCCGCGTTATGCCGCGCGGAATCGGTCCGCGATCGTTTCCGCATAGCTCGAAGGAGGATCCGAAGAGCGTCGAGTCCCTCTCCCTATTTCTCATCCTGCCACTTCCTAAAAAGAATCTAGTCCCTATCAGCGAGTTCCACGGACGCAAACCGATCGAACCTGCTCCGTAAAAACCGTCCTTCCTGGGAAGCGTGAAAAGAAAAGAAAAAAAATAATAAAATAAACACGTTAAGAAAATCGACGAGCGCGGCGGAGGAGGCGTTCAAGGAAGAGAAGCGTTTTTTTCGGAGTTTACTTCGAGATAAGTCGCCGACGAGTCTCGTCTTTTCTCCCCCGATCGCATTCCGGCGCCTTGGAACACGACCGGGGAGATAAACGGGACATTGTTCGAGCGATTTATTCGCGGGTGTATGCATATATATATAAAAAAAGACCCAACGGGCGCGAGAGAGAACGGATGGCCGAGGATTCGATGCGCCTCGAAAGAGACCAGAGAGAACCGAGGACGACCCGAATCGAGGCGACGAAGGAAAATCGAGGACATCCCGAGATGGACCGTTTCTCTCCGTCTCCGCGGATGGAGGAACCATCGAGAGAGGATAGGTACTATCCAGGATGCCATCGATCTGTCGACAGAGAGCAGGAAACGACTCCGAACGACGAAAAGCGGATTACCCAACGAAGAGCGACGACCGACGCCGCGAGAGATCCAACCGACGGTGAAAAATCGATTCGTCATAATGCAATCGCCCCTGACACGTGACTAAATATCTTAGCAACTGTCGGGGCGGAAGATCGTGATTAATCGTTTCAGGTGTACGCGACGACTTAGCCTTAAACGCTAAATTCGAGGTTTAGAGCCCTCGTTGGGTGGGGGTGGTGGCGGGAGAGAGTCAAAATTAAACGGATTGGGGCACCCCATGGGGCCAACATCGAATATCGAGAGCTCGAGTCGAGAATCATTTCCAGCGCTGGATTTATTGAAGAAAAAAAAGACAAAATTATCGTAAGAGTTAATCTTTCTTTCGGGAAATCCGCGAGGTTCCTCTCGATCGTTTTTTCAGAGCGCTGAAATCATTCTCGGACACGACCGTGGGGTTGATTTCTAGATTAGAGATGGAAAAATGGCACCCCGTGCGCCGATACAACGCACGGGATTAAACACTTACGGAGTTACCGGACTTTTTACCATCGTGCTTCCTGTCCTCTCCTTGAAACCTCGGTCCAGCATCCATGGGCGTCGGACGGTCCAACTTCGTTCTTCTTTCATAGTTTTGCATCCATCCAACAATTCAAATGGAACTGTTGGACGAGGCGACCAAAGGCCGTTATTCGTCTTCTTCTTCGCACTGGATTTAAACCCGACTGGCGAAAGCACGTTTCGAAAGTACAAAATGTACTCTCGAAAACGGCCAAAAACCGTTCCCGATGAAACGTAATCTTGCAAGAATGAATATCTCGTGAAATTCAACAATCGCGGGGAAAGCAGTTCAATGTTCTCGATGTTAAAGGTAATTTGGGAAGGAACCATTTAATATCTGGGAAATGTATCGGAAAATTGTGAAAAGCAGAAAAACCCGGTGGGATGAGTCATGTCATATATATACGACTAAGTGTAGGCACGTAAACAATCGAGGTAGGATAAAAAACGATAAATCGCATGTAATAGGAGAGAACACCCTGGAAGAAACGACACAAATTAACATGGAAAATCATTTCGAAAATTACAGGTTAAACGATGAAAAAAATTAATTCTAGAGCATCGCAAAATCATTCACTCTTCCCTCACCCAGCTTCAACGATTTCTCAAAAGCACAGTTAAAAAAAAAAATTATACATGATAGTACATCAAGACATGACAGGATAATAAATCATCAACGTGTTACAATTCTGAAACGTATAGCATCGATGAGTACTCTGAAATGAATTGCAAGTACACATAGAAATACATACGAGATAAAAATACATCGCTCGTGTAAAATTCGAGGGTCATCGGGGTAAATCGGTAGAGACCGTAGAAAATGACAAGAAAACACAAAAGGGGCCCAGGAATGATGTGCAAACTCTCGAGAGATGAAAGAGGTTACCAATACATTACCCGTGATTATCCAAGTGGGAAATCCACCGTCGAGAATCTTCGAGTAAACGTTAGATCATTCCAAAGCCCAAAACGCGAGCATTGGAATTAATTCCGTTTACGGCTCTTCCTTCCCTTCCTTCCATGGTCGTCATCTTCATCGGCGTAATTCAAAGCACGTTACATTTATGCCATGACCTCGACCGACTTCAAATGGATGGAAGTCGGTCGAAGCGCGGTGATTACGTCAAAAGTGACGTTTCAAAATCACATTTAACAAACTCAAGCACCGCGACAGCCAATCGCAGGGAAAATTCCGTTCGTTTCTCCCTGACGGCTCGACATAGTACAAATTAATTCAAACGCAAAGGTATCGAAGTACAGGGATCGAAGTTTCATCCAGAAAGGCCATATCGACTCTCGAACACCGCAACCCAAAAAAGAAAAAAAAAACCGCGTATGGGTTCCGATCAAAATGGAGTGGATACTCCCGTCCTGCACGAATCCTTTCGTCCCTGTACTCCAAAACTGGAGACCGATTAAAGTACAAAAGCAAAGAGACATATAAAAATAATCCGTGTCACCTGAAAATCGCATTGTAATTGCACATTAAATTGAAAATGGCGATTACACCCAACAGTCGACATCCCAGAAAAATGGACAAGTCGGAGAAGCGTCCATCTCGTAAGGACAACAGCTCGCGCTTCCCTTAACGAGACATTTTGCTCTCCTCTGGTCCACTCGTCTCGATTAAAACATTCGTATGTACCAAATAAACAGAGATGGTTACCTCGTCAGGGAATAAGCCACGCAAATCGAAGGTATTCGAGTAGAAATTCGACACCTACGATTGTCAGTCCTTCCTCAGAGGTAACCACGTGACATAAATCGTAAGAGTCCGAAATCATCGATGATCGATCGATCACAAGATCACCCACGCAATATCCAAAATCACGCATTCGTAAAGAGGTCAAAAAGAAAATGGAGGAATCATCGCACGGTGAAAAGTTAGATCTCTCAGGTGGATACAACGAGGCGGATAATCGACAACTAATCTACCTTATCGATATTCCGTACCAGTTACCTTTCAACCACATCAGAAACCATTACCAATACATTACCAAGAACCTGGACAGCCGATCTTCTATCTTCTCTCTTCCAGCGTCGCGAAGAACCGGGGGTTGTCAAAGGTCGTCGCGACGGCGGCCAATGGACGCAGCAAAATGCAAAAACGATCCGACCACCGGCGCGGCGCCATCAAGGGAGGGGGATAAAAAAAAAAGGTAAAATTCGGAACGTTATCGAAATCGCCGATCGGTCGTGCGGAACGAATTTCCGTCCTTGGAAAAAGATAAGAAAAAAAACCATTTTTTAAATTCGAAAATTCGCGACCCGATCGCGAAAAATCGCGAGCCGCGCGCGTATTTCTTCCTCCAGGGCCGCGACCGCCGAGCAAACGGGCTCGCCGTTCGCCTCTTCTTTCTTCTTTCTTCCCTCTTCTCTCTTCTCTCTTCCTGCGAGAGTGGTGCGTCTCTTTCGTGGCAAGAAAGGGAGATTATTTTTTTTCCCCCGCCACCCGGGCGGTCCAAGAAATCGCTTGTCCGCCCGGTCGACGTAGTTCCTCCTCGTCGAGGTTTCGCGCGGCTCTTCTCCACTCTCTCGGCATCCGCTAGACACACTCGGGAGTTGAGACAAACAGATAGAGAAAGAGAGAGACACAGGAAACAGATGAAAGAAAAAAGAAAAAGTATAAAAAACCAAGAAGAAGAAGAAGATGAAGAATAAGAGAGAGACAAAAAGTACGACGAGTCGTGGTATGGTACAACAGATATCAACGAGAGTCGAATATAACGAGAGAGAGTTACAATATACCATGGATACGTATATAAACAATGTACAAGTATTAAATCGACTGGAGAAAAACAGTATAAATATAGATATTATATATATATAAATATGTAGTGTTAAGCGTAATAATCGAGTTATGCACGCGTCCAGTGCATATATGCGTGCGTATACACACACACGCGCACGCGCACACACACACGCACACACACCAAGGATATACATATATACTCAGGTGATATATATCCGTCCCTCGCAATTAGCGAGCGAGTCGCGTCTCTCGCGCGCTCTCCCGGCGGTATATATATATACACGCATATACACGTCCGTATACACAAATAACGTGTCAAAGAAAATATATATATATGTGGATAAGGTTGTATACATATATATATATTTCGGGGGGTTAATCGAGTATCCGATGTATAAATGCGTTACGAACAAAGAAGCGAGTTATGTACACGTGGGTTAGTAAAAAAAAAAAAAAATCAATCAGCGGCTCGCGCGACGTCGTACGGGCAAAGGAAGAGAACACTCGTCGCGACGCTCTGAACCGCGACGTCCCTCCTTTTGCCAGATATTCCGGCGCCTTTCCTCTCCGCAAATCCACCCCCTTTCCGGCTTCCCCGCGCATACGACGCGCGCGCGCAACCGCGCCAGAGTTATATATGGTGGTCAAAAAATTACACTACCGAAGGAAGCGTGGCATGCAAGACGAGAAATTACGCAAAAAATAAAAACACAACGCAATGATATATCTCGATGGAGAGGTATTAATAATAATATATATATATATGTAAATATAAATGGCGTAGAGAAGATATATATATATATATATATATATACGTATATCGTTCACACACGGGGAGAGATGGGGCGAGATTACCCGCGCGTTCACGCGTTTCCATTTCCCCTTCCGGTCCCCTCCCGCCGCCCGAGAGGGGTGAGTGTCCCGCCCCTCGACGTCGCGCGCGTCCTCTCGTCGACGTACAGGAGTGAGAGATAGAGAGAGAAAGAGATGAAACGCTGCCGAGAAGAGATACCAGAACGAGAAAGTGAGAAAGAAAGAGAGAGAGACAGACTCGAAACCTCACGCGGGTTACGAAACAGAGAGAAGAGAGAAAGAGAGAGAGAGAGATCCTCCTTCGTGCATGGAAACGAGGAACCACCCCGGGGATCCGTCCCGAGAAGGCGCACCCGCCGCCGTCGGCGGTCGCGCGGCGAATGACGCGCGACCGGCCGCTGCCTCCGCGTACGTCGACGAGCCCAATCGCGCCCCCGACCCTCCCGAAGCGCGCGCATGCGCGTGAACGCGCCGCGCCCTCGTCCCTTCTCTTTTCCTTTCCGTTCCATATCCCGCGATCCTCTATGCCGCGGAACTCCATCTCTTTTTTTTCCTTCCCATCTCGACGCGTCTCCTTTTATATATATATCATATCATTTTTTTTTTTCTTGTTTCAGTTCTCCTCTCTCTTTCGTGTCCTCCGACACGCGCGCGCCTCGTCCGAGGGACGTGGACGCGCCCTCGCATTTCCTTCCTTGACTTCTCTCTACTACGTGATACGCTACCAAGAAAAAAAGGGGAGAAAAAAAAGGAAAAAAAATATACCAGAAGAAGAGAGAACACGAACACGACTACGAGGGGTGGTTGTTTCGTGGGATCTGGGGTGAGGGGCCGCGGCGGGGAGACCGGGCGAGGAAGGGGGGCCCGGGGGTCGCCGTCGCGGCGCCCCCCGAGCGCCGCCCCCTCGGCCGCCCTCGCGCCGGGCCCCGCGGAGGGCGTTTTTTCACAACGGACATACAACTTGTAAAGAGAGAGATCTCGTTCTACCGGCTGCCGATAACGTGGCGCAACCACGGCCCTAGAGATCGCGACCGCGTCGTCCGTCCTCCTCCGCGCGCGTTTCGTTTTTCCTTCCGCAGACAGCGCGCGGCGACGCCACCGAGCGCGAAACGCTCGTCGAACCGCGCATCTCTCGACGAGAAATCAACGAAAGAGACCAGAAAAAAAAAAGATATTAAACAAACAAGACAAGGGGCACATCATCCCGGCGGTGCCGGACCGACGAACCGTTGAGAGGCCGTCGCGAAGAGCGTTTCGCGTCGGAAGCCGCGAGATACGTATCCTCGCGTTTCAATCATCGAACCCCGTATCATACACATATCTAGATTCAAGGTAACAAGTCTCTGACGGATAAAAAATGCAACGACCGTCGCCATCAATGCGAGCGCCTGCACTTAAAACGCGACCGCGAGATGACCCGGACCGCGCGTTACCAAGGAGTCTCTCCTGCACGCCGTCCCAGGGATTTGGCCCCGTTGCCAAACATCCAACGGCGCGCAGGAAGTCGGTCGAGTCTCGGATCGACTCTCTGCCGAGCAAGCGGCAACGCCGCCGGCGCGCGACGTGGCGGCCTTTTTTCCACGGCATGGTATCATCTTTCTCCTCTACTCAGGAGGAGGAGGGGGAGGGGGACCCGCATCCCCGCGCTCGCGTTTCTGTCTCCTTGGTAACAGAGACTCGGACCCGCGCGCGTGCGCGAGGGGGAGAGACAGAGAGTGAGGTCGGCGCTCGACTCTCTCCCTCCGGCGTTGCCACTTCGCGCGTGTCTCTCCTTTCCTTCCCTGCGACGTCGTCCCCGTCCGAGCGATGGCAGTGGCGCGCTGGCATTGACGGAGAGGTCGGTCCTCTCTCTCCGAATTTACCTTGGCTCCCGCGTTGGATCGCCGCCTGCGGCGACCGTGCCTGACCGTGCGCGACCGTTAAGGGCGCGCATCCGCCCGAGCGCCCGCATCTGCCGGCGCAGCTGCGCATCCGGGCCAGCTGCGCGCGCATCCCGAGGGTCCCGCTCGCGAGCCTTCGAGAGGCATCTAGAAACGCGAAGATGGCGCCCGACGCCCGCGAGACCACCGGTCCTCCTTTCCTCGTCTAGACTCCGTCGTATATATCCCGTCTTCCTCGCTCTCCTAAGCCGCGATTCGAGCCCAAGGCCGGCGAGTTTTCGTGGGAACGGATTCGACCACCGCGGTGTCTCGGCATATAGCCGCGCGCGCACATCCGGCCGCCTAGCTACAGTTTCTGCGCAGAAGCGTCTCCCGCCGCGCATGCGTGCCGCCTTCTCGGCCTGAATAACCCCACACGTGCCCCCCGTTCCCTCGACTCCGTTTTTCCGCGCGGCTTCTCTTCTCTCTCCGCAAATTACTTTCCTAGCCCGCGAGCGTTCTCCGCCGCCGGCCTCCGTCCGCGGTGTCGCGTTTCGGACGCGCTTCCGGCCGCACTCGACCCTCGCCGGCTTTTTCTCTCCCCCCGGCGAGACGGGAAACCGGGAGGAAAAAAAAACAAAAAGCGCAAAACCGCGCAAGAATCCGGTTCTCGTTACTGCGGGAGAGGCGGAGAGCTCTCTCTCCTTTGCCAATGGCATATATCTCGGATTACGATCGGTCTCTCGCGTTTCTTCCGCGCGGTTCCACCTACCCGAGGAGGCCGCGAGTGCCTCCCCACCTCGTCTGCCGAGGGGTACGATCGATCCCGGGGATGTCGATATCCGCCGATATCCGTCTATAACCCGTTCGCCCCTACCTCGAAGAGGCCTCTTCTCATCCATCCCGAGCGTTCCACCCGATCGGGAACTCATCCGTGCACTCCACGATCGAGCGGGAATCGAACCCGAGACTCGGTGCACGGGCTTCGACCAGACCTTAAAAATACGGTCGAAAGTGGCCTACGGGATTTCCGTCGGAAATCTTCATCGATTGAACGCATCGATGACCAGAGAGGGTGGTCTACCCCGCGCTCTAGGTCGGGGGTTCTGGAGATATCAGGGAGCGTTCTCGCGTTCCTATCGGTCGACGATCGCAGGCTGGCCTCCCATAATTGTGTGGTGTGCATATCCTTTCGGAGGAGAGAGAGAGAGAGGCAGGGTGGGGGAGAAGTCGCGCCGCGAGGCCGCGGCAGACGGACAAAGGGCGATCCGAGACAAAGGGATCCTAAGGAAAGCGAGAGGCGAGATCCGAGAGCTCGAGAAGCGACCGGGAGGGCGAGCTCTCTTCCGGCCCGTCGGTTTCGACTCCGCGTCGCGACCTCTCCCTATCAGAGAGACAGACAGAAATAAAGAAAGAAACATAGGGTGGTGTCGGGGGAGACAGCGAGAGGGGGGATGATAAACGAAAACTGAAAAGTCCAGGAGAGAGACGAGAAACGAAGAAGCTCTCTACGTGCCCTGACCAAGATAGGGGGGGAAGCTCGTCCAGAGACCGTGCTACTCTTGAACGTGACCAGGTTTCGTTTCGGTTGAACCACGTTATCCGGCAGCGAAAATAAAAAGCCTTGTCCCGCCTGCGCAATGGGCACTTCTTCCAGCGGGTCGCTACTATCGAGCGCCACGCCCTTTCAATTTTTCTTTCACTGAGCCGGCGTTTATTTTAAATGAGCCCTTCCGGTGGAATCGAAGGAAAAAAAGAACCCGAGCTCGACGATTCGTCCATGTCACGGATTCCGGACGCACATCCTTGCAAACCGAGAATCGCTGCCAAATCGGTCCGGCGACCCGATGCGTATATATCGATACTATCAACGATAAGATTACAATCAGAGATTCAACGCGCGGCTCATTCAAATAAACGCTTAAGGGTCGCACCGTCGACGGTGCTCGCGCGACGCGGCAGTTGATATCCTTCCGAAAATCGATAAAATTCGGTCTTCCCTTTCCCGGGGCTCGACTTTGTCGTCGTATAACCGGTGCCCGCGAGGTTCCTCTTTTTTTTTCTTTTATCTCCGAGCCTCCGGTTGCTACGTTCGAACCGACTCGACGAGTGGAGGAGCGTTTGCCGATTAACGAGTGCCTATTGTTACGGGGGTCAGAGGCGAATGGAAAATGGCGAGGATGAGCCTACCTTGTGAGTCGCGGTGGGCCTGAGCGGCCTCCTGGGCTGCGAGAAAGACTTCGTCCGTCGTTCCAGGGGCGCCTGCCACCGAGCCCACGACTCCTCCCGCGTTACTTCGATCGCCCGTTACGTGCCACGCGGCAAGACCTGTTCGATCAGACAAAAATTCGAGGATTTACATCAGTCGGTTACCAAGGACTAGGGATAGGGGATCGACGCCAAAGGGTTACGTCGGTATCGCCGCTTAGAACATTGGGAAGGCACGCGTCGACGATCCTTCCCGGTCGTTTCGTCTCTTTTCTTTTCCGCGAGTCAATCCCTTGCGTCGATACGATGAACAAGAACAAAAGGCTTGTACGTGGAGGGATCCACCGCAAGGAATTAACGTCCGCGGATTACCCCTAAATTTAATTGACTTCTTAAGGGGGGTGAAAGTAGCATCCGAGGGGTCAACCGTACACAAAACGTTTCGCCAAACCGAGAGTACCGAATCGTTTTAAACTTCACTACGTGAATATAGAGACTATAAGGAAGACCCTGACGCTCGTGAAATCTCATTTTTGATAACAAATTTGGAAAATATCCATCAACATATTTTGAAAAAAATTAAGTTTCATGAGTTTCAGGACCTTCCTTATATCCTCCAATATTTATATATCGTGAGGTTCGAATCGATTCGGTACACCCAGTTCGGAGGATAGTTTCATAAACGAGACCTCTTCGACATCATTTTTCACATCACCTTAACCCTTTCGTTACCTTGAACGAGATATCTCGCGACCCAATACTGGCCGATTAATGCTTAACGATAATCTAGCTTTCTAGCACCAATATTTTGACATTCTAGATAAATATATTTTATAACTAATTCTATTCGTATAGCTAAAAGGAAGAAATAAATACAGTTTTTATTAATTTAATGAAATTATTTGTATTCACTTTCTACGTGGTATAATTGAAAACATGGTGTTACGCATAAAGCGACATTACACTTCTGACAAAAATATCGCGTTTCCTTACGTTTTCCGTTTTCTTTACATACGGTGCAACGTTTCGTTGGGTATTTTTTCTTGTGCGTCTCCCGTATCGTTACAGGGAAGCATCGAGACTTCAATCGAAGTGGATGTTTTTTACTGCCCGTTCTTCCTCGATTACTATGTGACGTGCAATGTTCTTCTAACAAAATGTCTTCTTTCATTTGCAAGTAACTTCCATCATCAGGCAATCTTCCATTGTCTTTCATTTCGCAGCTCATCCAGCCTTTTAGATAACGGAAGTTCATCATCAGACAGTGTATTATATGTGCCCATAATTATGAAAGTGGTCTAAGTCAAAATTGAAAAAAAAAAATGAGTTTATCAGTTATTTCACGCCACATTATTTCAAACTAAATTAATTCAATGTAATTTCGAAACAAAAAATATATGACTTAGACCACTTTCATAATTATGGGCACATATATGCTATTGACGTGTTTCTCGTTGATCGTCACTGTTTTCACTATCACTTATTATTCTATTTCCTACTCTTCAACTGAACATCTTGTAACGCTTCAAAGTAATGAATCAAGACTAAACTCCTATACGATGAATGCTGTACTACAACTTCAATGTTTATCGACATAATGCTGAAGACATACCATAAGCGACATAAAAACTCAAAGACAGAACACAAAATTATTTGTCTAGAATGTCAAAATATTGGTGCTAGAAAGCTAGATTATCGTCAAAAGCGTTAATCGGCCAGTATCGGGTCGCGAGATATCTCGTCCAAGGTAACGAAAGGGTTAATTCGGGCTCGATTACAGATCTTTCCCGGCTCGTTAATCCGCAAATACCGCCCTCCTCGATAACGCGGTTATCCCCCTCTTGTACAGGGTACATATAACGCGGGAATGACGTCATAGAGATACGTAGAGACCAATCGTTATCGAGAACGACGAGCGGCAGAAATAATCTGGAATCGATGCGTCAATATCGACCCGGAAGGAATGCCGGATGCAAAAAATGGAAAGGATCGATTTCTCGATTCCTCCGTGCGGCGTTTAGACGGCGATGAGAAGTAGTCGAACGTGGACGTGAAAGTTGTGAAAGGACGCCTCCTTGATCGATCGTCCAACGCGAATGACGCGGCAGAGGGGGAACGGTTTACCATCTTTCCGACATCCGACTGCTAACCACATCCGATGATTTCTAAAGCGGTATTCTAGGAATCGTGACGGTACAGCGGGTACACCCGTGGGCACGAATGCTTCCCCTACGTGCATCGGCGACCCAACGTGTGCAGGAAAGGCATTCATGTCCGCTACTATACAACACTCGATACGAGAAAACCTCGTCAGACATCCGGTTTTCTCGGATCGCATATAAGTGTTTTTCCCTCGACAAAACTGGCGGAATGACTAGAACGGATAAAATTAGAACGTTTCGAGATAGAACCGTTCCACCGCACTGATCAAAGCTCAGAGGTATATTTAATGCAAGTATACGGTTCGCTTAGTTTTCCGCCGTTCAGGGCACGAGGGGCTTTGTACTCGAAAACTGCCTAGTCGAGGAGTCGACTCGGATTACCCGGAGAGGACAACTCGTACCTTCCTTCGCCGCGAATCGCAAGCGATGCATAAATTCGAGCGTACTAAGCGTCGGCGAAGGAAGCGTCGGTCTCGAATAAAGTTTCTTAAAATTCGACACCCGGTAAAAAAGAAAGGTAGAGAGAAAAAAAACAATCGGTTAAAACCTCGGGCCCCGAACAGGCAGGGTATACGCATGGCTCGATTCGAGAATTCCGCAGAGTCCTAGGAGTGCAATCGAAACACACGTTTATTACGCAAGGGACTGGCGGCATATGCGCGTAGTCCGATACACAACGAGAGTAATACTTGACGGATATAACACGATATCTATACACGGACGCATTGGTCGGGACGCACGCGACGCGCGTCTTACACAGCCTAGCTTACACGATTAGAAGTAGAGAGAGGGAGAGAGAAATAGAGTCGGACAGACGTTTTCGCTTCCTTGCGCGCACCGGGACTAGAAAGAGGGGGTTTTTCGATACACCGATTTGGAGTCTCCAGCTTGGGTTTCGCTCGTGGACGTTTTCCCACGAGAAGTTTCCGATATCCAGAGAGATCTTCTTAAGCCACGAAGAAGGATCGTCTCGAACGAGAGGTTGCGTAAACGGCGAGCCGCGCGAGAACGTTTTCTCCTCCGTTGGGGTGTCACCCACCCTCCGTGGACGACGCGCGGTTTTTCCCTCCGGGTCTTTCTTCGTCTCTTATTATTATTTTTTTATATCTTTTCGTATTCACGCCCGTCGCGGCCCTCGGCCTCCAGGGTCGGCGGCCTCTAGGGCTGTCTGGGCTGGACGAAGGTGCTGGGCTGCCTCCAGCGCCTCCTGACGACGTTCAACTTTTTCAGATAGAACTGCAGGGTCGAGCGATTAATCCCGTACATCTCGGACGCCTGAGTGGTGCTAACGCCCTGTTGCAAGATCGCCTCCAGGGACATTTTAACGGAGTCTAAGCTATACTTTCGGCCCTGCTTGTTCGCCAGGGATTTAAGCAAAGCGCCTACGTCAACGTCGGGTCGAGGCCGCCGTGTGTTCGGGCCTTTTTTACATTCGAGGAAATGCGACGCCCAGAGGGCTCCACCGGCACCCGAATTCCCGCTCGACCGAGACCGCGCTCCCGCCCCCCCACCTGCAACCGAGGAAACCCAAGCTAGTCGAGGACAAACGGTACACGTCCCGAACGATAAGGAAAGAAAGAAAGACTTAAGCACTCGCGCTACATCAACCAAACCTCCGACTTAGTCTAGAAACGCCTCGCGATCCGACCCGAATCTCTATTTCATTTCTTTACCCTACTTCTCGCGACTTTTCACCCGCCAATTTCCCGAACTGCGATTGCGATTTCTCACCCCGCTCCTGATCGTACATCGAACACACTTGTCAGAACTCCCGATTTCGTTAAAAGGCTTTACAAAAATTCCAATGCGCCTGCGCGTTTCCGGTGCAAAGTCGATGCCATGGAGCAAGCTCGTCCAAGAAATTTTGTCGGATCGATTCCTTATCAACGGGGACTACCCTGATGAGCCGATGCCATCGAGTTACCGAATTCTAGTCTGGAATCGAACGCGAGTTCGCTGAAATTTATTCCAGAGTGCACGGACAAGGAAAAATCAAACTACTTGAACTCGTCACCCACCGTGGCATTAACCGTTGCGCCGACGCAAAATTGTGCTACCCTACCTTCTTATGGATTAAAATTCGCGACCGCACGTGTGTCTCTATGCAAAGCAACGAGAACTCCTCGATAGACTCTACGAATCGAAGCCCTGCCCGTTTCCGCCATTCACACCAACAAATGTACACAACCATGTAATAGAAGGGACGTAAAAAAAAAAATGACTTACCAGGATGTTGGGAGGGATCGTGGGAAGGACCGGCTCTATTATTATCTTGCTCCATTTCATTGAGGTCGTTCATATCGTCATCGAGCGTCAGGTCTTCGACGCTCTCCTCTGGATCATCCATAAATTCAGACTTTGGCTCGATCAGGCTATCGTTCGGCTCCGGTTTTTCGAGGGGCAACTACAAAATATCAATTAAGAATTAGTGAATCTCTCTCCCCATAATCTCACACCTCTATCGTCTAATGGGTAAAAAAGAAGAAAAAAAACAATGTACCGCACCGTTTCCCGTCTACAGGGTAGGAAACAAAGCACCGAGTAGAAGGATAGAATGCGAAAAATGCTCTGCCAACGAAGCGAGAAAGTCGAGCGAAAGATCAAGCTCGACTTAATTAGACGTTGGCTGAATTGGATATTAGTAGGGGAAGAGTGGAGCGAACGGAAGGAGATAAAGTTGGACAGGGGAGGGTATATTTTTTAATCGATCGAGGCGCGCCGGCCCTCGGACTCACCTGGAGCATTTCGTCGGCAGGTTTCGTTAGATGCGTCACGATGGTCGACCTGCCGAGAGACTCCGCGGGGTCAGCAAGAGCCTTCTCATCCGTGACAGGCGCGATTCCAAGCGCAGGAACGCCCATTTGTTGGGGCATGTCGCTCGAATTGGACGCATCGTGATTCTCTACCGAGGTGTCCTCGCCGACGCTTCGTCTCCTAAACTTTTTTCTTTTCCTCGAGGAGGTTGGACTTTGCGACCCTTCCCTGTAAGGACGAATCGACGATTGAAGGGGTCGTTCCTATCCCGATATCCTCGGCGTCCCAAAGTACCGGGTCTCTTCCCTTACCTGGAGGATAATCCTTTCGGAAGCTGCGGACTGGCGGAGTCTTCTGGTAGGTCGCCTACACAGCTTTGCGCCAAACTCTGCCTAGGAACTTTGATGTTCTTTTCTATGGTGAGACCGGAAGACGCGTGTGGAATGTCTAACGACGGTGCCGTTGGTTGCGAAACGACCTTCTGTTGCCTCGAGTCTGTTTTGCTCCCGCCACTGCTACCCGTTTTACTTTCCGAGAGGCCCTTAATTTGTAAAGACTCGGCGGCTTTGAGAAGTGCGGCCAGCTGGTCTTGGGAGATATTAACTTCTCCCCTGTACATGTAGTCCATCATGGCCTTCAACTCTTTAAACTTAACATCCTTTAGTATAAAGACAGGGTGCTTGTCGTAGTGTTCGCTGAGGAGGCCCTGTAACCAAGTCCCAAAAAAAACATCGGTCAAACTTCAAAAATCCAGGCGAAAGTACAAATCAACGGGACGGGAAAATCTCAAAGTCCCGAGAAGGCCCGTTCCAAGTCCAAGGGTCTACAATTTTGAAAACGACTCGATGTCTCGTCTCGACCCAATTCCTCCCACGATCACCGATTGCATTAAAAAATGTCAATTAAAAACCCAATCAAGAAGCATGCTTTGTCCTCCCTTTGAAATCTGGGCCAAATAATGGCATCCACCTTGACGTTGCACGATATTGCCGGAGACGGTTAATAGTCCATAGCAAAAAGATAAATAATCAGAAGAATAAAGGTCAAGTGGGGGACCACCCGGGTAAGGAATCTTCGTTCAACGATTATTTAATAAAGACGGATGACCGATTCACCGGTTCAATGTTTGACAACCCGCCGCGCGTACGAAGAAAAAAGTCGATTTCAAAAGTGAACGAGCGCCATGTCCTCGTAAAAGCATCAAAAAGAATCGTGAAAATGGCGTAAACGAAAGCCAAAGGCCGAAGGCTCGAGAGAGGTTGGCAGGCCGCCCGACGGGGTCCCTCCTCCGTTTCAGGGTAAAATCCCAGGGCGAGTGCCCTGGAAATCGGCCATCTTGCTTTCCCTGTATTGATCAGGGAGCCAGGAGGGGATTCAGGCATCTCCCCTCTCCCCGCGGGCTCGCAGGCGGCGTTCAACAGGGCGGCCATCTTGTTTCAACATCAGCCTCTCCTCTCCTCTCCTGCTCTATTTGGTATTGATCTAACACGAGCGAGCGAGCGAGCGAGCGGGACAAAGAAGGGGGAGAGACGGAGAGAAAGAGAAAAAAAAATCCTCCTTTCCCGGCGGCTCCTCTCGTCGCCGCGAAATTTCAGCCGGCCGGCCTTCCTCTCTGGTTTTGCCTAACCGACTCTAGATCTCACGACTCTCTCTCTCTCCCTCTCGTAACATCTGTCGATTACGGGAGGCAAAAAAAGACCACACGGAGGCGTCAGCCGACCTACTTAAGCGTCCGTCTCGAGATTTATACGCGAACGACCGCTAGCCGCCGTCAGCTTTTCCATAAGAGACTCTTCGACGTGGAATATAAACGAGCCAAGAGGTAAGGAACAAACGTGGGAATAGATAAATAAATAATGCTCACCTCAAAGTACGGACTGCACGCAGAGAGGACTACTTTGTGGGCCTTTAGATACTTCCCCTCCGCCGCCAGGGTGCAGTCCACTAGCGTGCCACTTTCGAGTAATGTGTCAAAGTTTTGGATGAGCGTGCTCTGGTGATTGTTCCACCTTAGGCAGAACTGCTGGTCGTCTTCCATCTTCGGCTTGGTTAGCTCGCTCCTGCTCGGTTGCCAGGGGGAAAAGAGAAACAATCGCCGGTTAGGTCGGATACCGTGTGCTACCTCGTTGACGCGCTCATCGAGGAGGTAGTCGGGCCGGGCACGAGTTCGACGCGATTTCCGACGCTATTTCGAGTAGAGTCGAGTCGGGGACGGCGGAGGAGAAAGCTCCCGGACCGGAGACGCGAAGCTTACAAAATGGCTGTGCCGCGGTGCAAGCGCGTCGCGGGATGGTCTGGCCTTTTCCTTTGTGCGTGTCCTCCTAACGGTAGTGCCGGTGGTGGGGATGATGCGGGAGGACGCGCAAGCACCGCGCATGCGCGCGCCCACCGTGGGCTGCCGAGCTGCGCGAAAGGCTGCGTGGACGGGAGGCGAATGCGCGCGCGCGCGCCGTCCTGGGACCGGGGCGGTCGGCGGCCCGGGAGAGCGAGAGAGAGACCGAGCGGAAAAATCCGTACCACTCGCGCGTCCGTTAACGATAATCGACGAGGTATATCCTATTATACCCGATATTCCCGGGAACCGGCACGGTAGACCCGACCGCGGAGCCTCGGGAAAAGCCGCCCGAGAATCGACGGGAGTTATTGATCGGCCTGCGCGAGCCGCGTGCGCGCTCAACGTTGCGCATCCAAGATGGCGGAGGATGCGGACCCGTGGCATCGAAGATGTCGGCGACCTCCGCACATCGCCGGGGAGAAGGTTAATACTCGAGATGCGAATCGATTCGTGAACCAGACCGGGCGACGGTCGAGATTGCGTCTCTCGCGCGACTCTACCGGCGAGATATATCGACGCGCGGGTGCGAGCGTACCGATCGATACAGGCGGGCCTGGATAGAGGTTCGGAAAAGCGACAAGGGACGCGCGCGGCGCTAGTACCGCGAAACCCGCCGGCGCGCTTGCATAATCCGCGGGGTTATCGCGAGCGGGGGTTACGTCACGCAATGCCGGGGCAACGCGGCGCGGAGAAACCGCGGATCGTTGACAGATATTCCCCGGAGCATCCCGCGTCGCGACCCTCCCGCCCCTTGAGCGACGCCCGACGCGGCCGCATCGGTTGAACGAGGCGAACGCGCGCGGAACAAAATGGCGGCGGTTGGGTCGCGCCCGAGACAAGATGGCGGACGCTTGGCAGAAAACCCGACGAAAAGCGCCGGCGGCGGCGGCGACAGTGGCGACGGCTACCTCGGCCCTCCCCGCAAAGCGTCATCTGGACTAGAGCGTGAGGGATCGCAAACGAGCCACTTTCCCGGGGAGTAGCCTCGCGCCCGGAGTCGATAAAGCCGACCCGGTCGACGAGACCCGCCCGATGGCGTTACACGGGAGGGCGGGCGGGCGGGCGGGCGGGCGCGCGCGCGCGCGCACGCGACGCCATCTTCCCTGAGCCAACTTTTCCAGGATTTTCTCGAGTCGGCGGAACAAGGTCGCGGCCCGTCAAACGAGTCGCGATAACGGGTATCGTCATATAAAAGGTCACTCACCTAAGGTGCGGTATAAAAGGAATCTAATATCACAGTAATGCGGTCGGGTGCGGGATGGAAAACTGCGAGCGTCCGTGCTCGGCGTGCGCCTCGAGCGCTGCCCCCATCGACAATGGCGCGTCGCTGCGCGATGGCCGCCTCGAGCGCCGCCGCCCTCCGCCCGCTCCCCGCCGGCAACCGCCCGAACACGGCCGAGCGCGTCCGAGCGCGGCGCGCAGGTCTCGCCGCGAGTCGCCAAAAAGAAAGAAAATGCGGCGGCCTACGCCGGGCTCCGATCCGCCGCGAGACGGAAGGGGCGTCCAATCCTCTTTTTTTACCCTTTTCGTCTTCCTGCGGATGTCGCGAGACGCTCGTACAAGGACGGTAATTACGAACGAGACTACCCGAACCGTCGCGATGCAACGAAAACCCATTACGGGATTAAACGTCGCGTTTCGCCTCGTTTTCCGCCGAGCCGGGGAACAGCGGAGCGTCTTTCGTCCCGTTACGGCCGGCAATTGATATTTAATCGACCTAGATCGTAATCCAACTACCATCGACCGGTCGACTCGGCTCGCACGTTACTCGACTGCCACATAAAGTCGAGAACGAATACGAGGGTCTAAGGAGGTCGACGCTGCGGGAAAATCCGAGGGAAAACCAGAGGGCGACCGCCGCTGGTTCCGGGGGCCCCGAGCTCCGTTCCATCGGAATGTACATCCGCGATGACTTAATCGATATCGGCGCCGGGAAAGGGGGAGGGGGGGTGACGCGGGGAAAACGGTATTTCGTGGTACGCGCACGCATCTCGCCAGCCCAGATCGATCGACTCTGCCTCCGCGCCCAGTCGCGGCCGCTGTCGCACATGCTCGCCCGAATCCGGCGTCCCGGTAATACGAGGCGTTATATCTCGGGATGCCGGAATTAATATCCGCGATAGGAACGCCGGGAAAACCGGACGCCGCGGACCCGGCCACCTTTTCTCGTCTCTAGGCGTGCCCGAGGATAAGTCGTAGGCGGTCGAAAATCGAACGTCGAGTCGCGAATCGCGATCGGCCGGTCTCGCGGCCTTCGGTCGGTCGGCGCGTAATGGCCGACCTCGCGGAGACTCGGCGAGACAAAATGGCGAAAATCTCCCCCAAGTCGGGGGGAAAATGACGCGCGCGGTCCGCGGGCCGCCACCCATCGTGGCGATTTCCGTGATTGGGCGCGAACGAACCTCGAGTTTTTATATCGATCTCGGCCGAGGGACCCCGCTAATCGGGGGAGACGCTTACGAGCGCCGCCATCATACGTCGCGGCGCGGCGTGGCGAGTCGCGGTTTTCCGGAAAGTTCTTCGCGCCAGACCTCCGCCCGCCGGTCCGCGCTTCTCTACTCGCAACGGAACGGTGATCTACGTACCTTGGCACAGTCTAATATCACAAGTAAGTCTTAAAAGAAGAACTACGCGTCCGGCTGGACGGTCCTCAGCGTGCACTATCCGGGCTCTTTTTACACAATGGCCGTTCTGCTACGCGTTAACGATCGGTCGAGCTCTGCGAGCAGTCAACCGGGACGCACGGAACGCCTCCCCACTCCTGGGCCGACGCGGCGCAGAGGACGAGAACGCGTCCCGCGCGCAGCTGGCTCCCATTGGTGGGGAGGCCGAGAGGACGAGAGCGGCAGGGGCGGCACTGGATACTTCGAATCACGGGGGCCTCCGGACCGCTCCGGCTTTTCCCTTTCTTTCCTACCCCGCGTAAAGATGTTCTCCCTGAAACGTCTCACCCCTCTGGAACTTCATTCCCCGAGATTCCTCCTCGCGAGTGCCCCCGTTTCTCCCCTTTTTCGAAACTGGAAAAACCGGGAAAAAAGCGAGCCACGACTGGGAATTTATTCCCCGTAAAAATCTTAGGATTTCCCGAAAATACCGACTCCCTAAATTCTCAGCCGCTGTCCTTCGTTTTCGGGAGGGCTCTTGGTGCGAACGGACGCGGAATTCGGGGGAAGGCCGGGTTCTTTTGGATCGCGGCCGGCCCTGGCGTCGCCGACTCTCCGGAGAATCTCGCGCGAGGGCGCGTCGGTGGCGATGGCGTTGCGGCGGCGGCGGCGGCGGCGGCGGTGGTGGGGCTAACCCCAGGATTCCGTGCAGGGCGCCGTTCACCGCGTAGCGCAGCCGGCGGGAGAGGCGAAAGGCGCGCGGGAGAAGTGGAAAACCGGGAAGAGAGAGCCGAGAGCGAAGAATCGGGGTCCACAACAAAATCGCTTAATCGCTTTGCGCCACCGTCCGCAACGCGACGTAACGCAGGGACGCGCCACAGCGGGCCACGCCACGGTCGCCCTCGTGTCTCGTCGGAAAGCCCTCGGTGCCGCGGGACGTTTTGACGACCGAACGGGTGAGTGACAGCTGCCAAGCGGCCGCGGTACGCGCGATTTATGTAACGACTGGCAGTTGACAGTGCGTCAGACCAGCGCGCGCGCGCGCGCGCGACCAGAGCGCGACCGGTGCGCGACCGGAGCGCGACGACGCGACAGCGAGGGAGCCCCACGTCGCGCGGCGAGCTCGGCACCGCCGGTCTTCCCGCCTGGTGGCACGATTTCTGGGTCAGGTCATGGTAAGGTACGAGAAACCGGTGCGGCGAGACGTCAACCGAAGGAGGGCGGCCGGCACGCGACGCGTTTGTTTTGACTCGCGGCGCGTAGGCGAGCCGAGCCGAATATCCCGGGCGATCACGTGGTGCACCCGAGCCGGACCCGAGCCGGACCCGAGTCGGACCCGAGTCGGACCCGAGCCGGACCCGAGCCGGACCCGAGCCGGACCCGAGCCGGACCCGAGTCGGACTCGAGCCGTCGTAAAGCCCGCGCTAACGGCACCTGTGCCCCGCGGAACCGGGCCACGACCCTGAACTTTCGGTCCACGCGATCGCGAGACGAATCCCGGGATTCCGGGACACCGTCCAGAGTCCGTCGCGATCGTTTTCTACGATCTCGTTCCAACGGTCTGCCTACGCGCCCTGCGCACGCGGCGATAAAGAGAAATGCTGCCTAGAAAGCAGGTCTCGCCCGAATCTAGGCCACCGCGGTGCCGCTCGTCCGCCTTCTCCGCGATTTTACTGTTCCTTCTGCCCGACCTTGTTGCGTCCGTTCTCCCGGCGAGCCGCTTTCCTCCGCTCTTTCTCCCCCCGTCCGGCTCCTCCGAGCGATTTCTATGCGATTTCTCCGCGGTTTCCGCCGGGAGCGAATCGACGTCGAACGAGGCTCCGAAAAGTGGATGGCTCCTGCCTCGCGAGGCACGATCGCGGGAGGAAGACGGAAGACGGCCGGGTCGAGGGGAAAGGCGAGGGAGGAAGAGAGAGAGAGACGGAGAGAGCGGCGCTGGGAAGCGCGGAGCGTAATGCGGAGAAAACGTTGGTAAAAGGAAAGAGGCTTCCGCGCCTGCCTTTCCAATCGAATCGGATGCCCCTCTCGCCTTTGTCATTTTCTCTTTGTCCCCATTTTGGGTCTTCGTTCCCTCGGAGCTCTTCTCCCTTCCCCGCCTCCCCTTCTCTCTCTCTCTCTTTCTCTCTCCCTCTCGCTCCCCTCCCCTCCGCTCGTCTGACTCACCGTGAACTCGACTTCGCCGTTCTCCGTCGCTCCTCGTCTTTTCCTCTCTCTCTCCGTCTTCTCCCCATCTCCTCTCTCTCGCCCTCTTTCTTCCCCTAGCGTCCTGCCGTCCCCCAGCCCCTCCGGCCCCCCGGCTGCCCCTCGGCGCCCCTTGCGCCTCGTTATTCCTCTCTATGGTTTCCGTCCGTCCGTCCGTCCCTTTCGCTCCGCTCTCCCTCTCCCCTCTTCTCGGCCCGTTTCGATCCGCTCTTCCCCCGTCCTCCCTGCCTCTCCTCGACCGCCCTCTCGCCTTTCTCCGCGTATCTCTCCTTTTCCCGTTCCCTCCGTCCCGTTTTTTCGTGCGCGCGGCCTCGCCGGGTCTCTGCCTCCTCTCTCGTCTCCTCTCTTCCCTCCTCTCTTCCCTCCTCTCTTCCCTCCTCTGCTCTCTGGAAACGCGTCAACCCGCGGTACCGCGAAAAACTCATCGAGGAACCCTCCCGTTCGTATTTCCGGACGTGCGAACACCGGAAAACCACTTTCGAAAAATCTCTCGTAGACTTTCACAAAAAATCTCGAGTAAATCGCCCCAAATATTTCGGCTTCTCTCTTAAGCGGACGCAAAATGCGTGAACGAGCTTTATTTTTTTTTTCTTCTCCGGCCACGCCGGATGTCGGACGCCGGAAACGGGCCGGCCTTTCTCCGTTTCCCTCCCGAGAGTCTTTCTCTCGGGGTCCTTCCAGATCTTGTCAGATCTTCGCCTTGAAGATAACATTTGCGCCAATGTTTATTATCTTATTCGTAATCAACGCATCAAAGTACATCGGTGTACGAAGATTCAAATTAATCGGAGGTATGCGCTTTTCGGAACTTTATCCATTCCTTCTTGCGCCGTCCTCGACGCGGCGTAAACGCGACCGTGTCGATTCGCGACTCGTCGTCCGTCCAATTCGTAAACACGCGTAACCCCTTCTCCGATAAAAATCTTGGACGCGGAACCGAGGAGGTGTTCCCTCGGAAATCAGGGAACTCGATTCCCTTCTGTGAGAATCGATTGCCTTCGATTTCATGATGAAAACAAAACAAAATAGTGCCATTGAATCAAAGAGATATCTTGATAATTCCGAGAAATAATTATTTCACTCGAATAAACTGGAATAAATTGGACGCAACGTTTATACGGAATTATAACAATTTATTTGAGGAAAATTATTATTTTTTGATTTAATGAAATATTTCTTCGGTTCAACGGCATTTTTTTTTTTTTGTGCAGGCAATGCGATTCGATATCAAGTGATGGTCGATCCTGTAATTAAACAACTCGGTAGAGTTTCCAAAAACATCTATAAGAGGCACGAAACGCTGATTCTGTCTCGATGATTTTTCTGCTTGCGATCTCGAGCATCAAATTCCATGATTTCCTTCTTTCCTATAACACTAGAACTACCAAGATCGATCAAAATGACCCATCCTGCAAAAAAAAAAGATCCACGAGTAGTCGGTGTTAAGGTGAAGTGAAACACGTCGAGGAACTTGATCGACGTCGATAAAGATTTTTCTAATTACCTACATTGCCAACATTTGTTTTTATATTGGCGGCTGGGTCGAATTATATTGGGTACTGAACTAAATGGCATACTCCACTTGGCATTTTCGTACAATAATTATAAAGAAATCGAACTAAAACTCCACAAAACCCTCTGGATTCATTATTTCTGAGGCCCTAATTGGCTGCGGAGGGACCCCCTGCGTCATCTGTGATTTCCAGGTCAATTAAATTTTCACTCCTAGACCTCGTATTTCCATCGTTTTGGCATAGAAGCGCATAAAACACTTTTTTTGCCTTTGTCCCGTCAAAATGCGAGTTTAACGATTACCAGAGTGTTCTAAATTGTCATAAAATTATCCTGACCCTTTCGTTTCCTATATTAGAGCCTTCGATAATTGTATATTGATCGAAATATGAGAGCTCGATGCCATTTTGGTTCTGGTCTGGGCTGTTAAGGAATTTTTTCCAAAAATCCAAATTTTGAATGTGTCGGGACAATTCTTAGATGATCACGAGTCATGTGTCAAAGCTTCGGACAGTTTGGTCCAATACCATTTAAAAAAAAGTGTTGTATTCGAATCGATGGATATGAAGGTTTCGCTTCATCTTAAAATTCATCGGAACGGTTGAAATTGTCGCTCGCAGTTTTCCATCCATCACGGGCGGCGCGCCGTCGGAGGGGTCGACGTTGAGGTTAGGAAAGAGGGAACCGAGAAACGCGAAGTTTCGGCCCGTGAAAAAGTGCGACTCGGCGTTCGCAAGGAGGACACGGCCCCCGTTAATCGAGCCGAGACTCGTCGGCCGTCCACCGCTTCGCCGTTTCCTTTTCCCTCGGCATCCTTCCTCTCGCTCGCCCCCTCCTGCCTCCTCCGCCGCCCCTCTCCTTCGCAACCCCGTTCCGGCGTTCCCTTTATCTCCGGAGTTTCTCATTGTCCGAAACGGCCATCTGTCCCCGCTCTTTCACCCCTTCGCTCCGCGGCACAAAGACGTCCTCGTGTTTCTTCACCCTTCGTCCTTTCCTCGCTCCCTTCAGCGAAGGGAGGGCGGCGCGCCCTCGGCGGACGCGTTTCGCCCGAATTGGAATTCTCCGGGTTTCCTAACCTCGAACTCCACCGAACTCCACGGACGACCCGGAAGGAGGTATTTCGCGTTTGTTTTCATTTCTAGGGGAAAATGGGAAGGGGTATTCGGAGCGCGGTAACGATATTACGACCTAGGAATTCGCTCGAGAAATCCTTGATTGTAAGGTGAAGTGAAACCCCCTTCAAATCAGTCGATTCGAATACAAATCCTTTTTTTTAAGGGTAAAAGACCAAACTGTCCGAAACTTTGACACATCACTCCTGATCATCTAAGAATTGTCCTGACACATTGAAAATTTGGATTTTTCAAAAAAATTTGTTAACTCAGCCCAGACAAGAACCAAAATGGCGTCGAGCTCTCATATTTCGATCAATATACAATTATCGAAGGCTCTAATATGAGAAACTAAAGGGTCAGGACAATTTTACGAGAATTTAGAACACTCTGGTAATCGATAAACTCGCATTTGAACGGGATAAAGGCAAAAAAAGTGTTGTATGCGCTTCTTTGCCAAAACGATGGTAATACGAGGTCTCGAAGTGAAAATTTAATTGACCTGGAAATCACAGATGGCGCAGGGTTGCTCTGCAGGTCAATTAGGGCCCCAGAAAGCACGAATCCAGAGGATTTCTGGAGTTTTACTTCGATTTCTTGATATATATTGTACGAAAACGACAGGTGGAGTATGCCATTTGGTACAATACCCAATATAATTCGACCCAGCTGTCAATATAAAAACGAACGTCGGCAGCGTAGGCATTTAGAAAAATCTTCTTTATCGACGTCGACCAAGTTCCTCGACGTGTTTCACTTCACCTTAAGGTGATTTGAAGGTGGCGTCAAAGAGATCCCATTCATGAAACTTTTCTCTGAACTGGGTGTATCGAATCATTTCGAAGTTTACAACGAATATGGAAGCTACAAGACAGGTCCCGACACCCATGGAATTTGAATTGTTCAGAAAATTTGTTTATAGGTATTTAAAAAATGTTTGTATTAAAAATCAAATTTCATAGATGTCAGGACTTTCTTCATAGCCTCCATATCCACGATGTAAAGCCTTAAACGATTCGGTACACTCAGTTCGGAGAAAAGTTTCATGAACGATTGAACTTTCGGATGCCTCACTTTTATATCCCCGTGATGCTCGAAATTACGAGGAAATCAGCTGGAAACTGTTGGAATTGCCCAAAACTATGCCACAATTTTAGGGCCTCTCCCTTGTTACCGAATCACATTGTTGTTTTTTTTCGGGTGAAATGAAAGGCAATCGGTCCTCAAAGTAGGAAATCGTTGTCACTGATTTCCGAGTGAATGGCATTATGACGTTGGATGGAAACTTCGGGACTTTGCTCTCGGCGAGGTGTCTTTTCTCTCCGTCTTCCCCGATTTCGGTCCACGAGGTCCCGAGAGAAAGGCGCGTCTTCGCGGCCGCCATTATGGAGGTGTTCGGAATAGACGGGGCAACCTTTCGCGGAGAGGGAGCGAGATCTATACCTCTAAGCAGGACTTAGGGAAGAGGAATGCGAGAGTCGAAGGTGGCACTTTGGAGTCCAGCGTGTGAAGAATTCGAGGAGAAGGTATATCGAGGTTGTTTCGACATCTTTGATGACCGATCGGCGTAGGGGAAGCGCGAGTCGAGAAATTCGATTTTCGAGGGTTTTCGAGGGTTATCAAGGGTACCTTCGGCGACGATCTCCCAGGGAGGATCGAAGGAGCCGAGGCGAAGGGAGCCCAAGGAGCGAGGAACGTCAATAGCGACGGAAAAACGTAAAAGGTGCGGGGGAAAGAAACGAGGGAGCGAGTCTGCCGGGACGAAGACGAGGGACGGGGCGAGGGAGAGAGGGCGAGGCGAGGGAGAGGCTCTCAGGGAGCGAGAGGGAACGGAACCCGGGAGAAAATAATGCTCGCGCCCGGGGAGAGGCGGAGAAGAAATAGATGGAGCCAAGAAAGCGAGGGAGGAAGGCACCGAGAGGGAGCCGGAAGAGGGAGAGGGAAGCCCTCGAAGGGACCGGACTCGGGTATTCCCCGAACGGAGAGAGGAAGGAAAAAACGACGGAAGGGAGACAAAATAGGGAAAAAACTACCTCCGGTGGCAGGACTTGAGATTTAAATCCTCGGATGAAGAGGACGAGGACTCGTCCCTCCGACCCATGGCTCAGATATTCGCGTTTCCTTTGGACCGAGGATCGATTCATCGGAGATCGATCCATCGGCCGAGGGATAGGAAGCGATTTCCCCTCGTCGATCTCCGCGGAAAAGGCGAAAGGGAGCCCAAGAAGCGAGGGACGTCGATAGCGCCTCGAAACGTAAAAAGCTCGGGGGAAAGAAGCGAGGGAGGGAGGAAGGACGAGGGGGCGCCGGAGATAAAGCGGGACGACGAGGGAGGGAAGAGCGAACGGGACCCGGGAGAAAATAATGTCGACGCCGGGAGCGGGACGGGGGGCAAGTGGAGGTAAGGAAGCGAGAGAGGAGATCGAGCGCGAGAGAAACGACCGACCGCCGAGTGGAAAAGCGCAATGGTGGAACGCTCGGGGGTGCCGAACTCGGATGCTGCGAGCACGGTCCAGAGGGGCGCGGGGATCGCGTCAAAGAGTCGAAGGAAAATTGAGACGAATCACGAGGACGGAGATAATCGAGGCCGAAACTACTCTAGGGTGGAAATCAGCAGGGGTGCGCGAAGGAAACGCGGTAACGTCGCACCCTTTCTCTCTTTCCCTCCGAAGATGCGCCTCGAGATGAAGTCCTTGTCGAAAAAAAATCTCGAAAAATCCGAAAAACTCGGCTCCCTTCTTCTCGACGACCACGAGAAAAGGCTTTTGGACGATACCATAGGTTGACCCTGAAATGAAATCGGAGCATTTTTGCCCGCCCTCTTTCCAGGTGCAAAAAGACGAGAGGAAGTCGCCGTCCCTTCGGAAATGGATCGGCACCTCTCGAGCCATCTCCTCGAGCTCCGTTCCTGGGAGTGGTTTCCTCCTCGTCGACGGGTTTCCTCTCCCCCGCGACAAGGGGAGGGCCCGAATATTCGATTTCCTGGGGATAAATTCCCCCGAGTCCGGGCACGCCTCATCCGGGGGTTTCTGCGATTCCAAGGACGACGGTGGAAAAATCGCGACGGAATTGCGTACGCGTGGGACGATCCTCGCAACGCTCGAGCCGAAGGATCGATTTGCGTTTAGGGCGGGCTCGGCACGGAAAAGGGTCGTCCCCCTTGGTCGTTTCCGCTCCTCGGCGATCGATCGCCCCGCGCAAGACGAGGGAGAACGCTTCCTCGAGCTCGCTTTCGCTGCGGACGATTTTATCGAAAAATTCAAGGACTCGAAAGAAACGCGTAGAGATACGGGACGGCAGCTGTACCTTGGCGAGCACGAATGGCTTCCCTGCGGACCCGCTGCGGCAGCAGGACCACAGGGAAGCCATTCGTGCTCGTCCCTGTACCTCGACCTCGACGCGGCGTCGAAGGTGGCGGACGTAATCTAATCGCGGCGTCCTTTTTTTTTTTCCTATACTCTTTTTTCCCTTTTTCCGCGACTCGTGCGGATGGACAGGACTCGACGAAGCGTGGAAACGGGAGCGCAGGAAGCGGAACGCCAGGAGAAGCTCGACCTGGCGCGTTATCACGTGCGCTATCGGCGATTCGGACCTCGAGCGAACGACCCAATTTCGAGATAGCGCGCGACGAATCGAGAGTCAAGAAAGCGTGGACGGGAGAGACGGTCCCGCGTTCTCGTCGGCAGAGGAGAGATCTCGACATAGGAGACAGAGAGAGAGAGAGAGAGAGGCTCGAGGGAAACGCGCGGAAAAAGGGAGAGATGGCTTCGATTCATCGATTTAATCGAACCACGGATCGATCCTTCAACGCCGCGAAGAGGAGAGACTCGGAGAGAGAGAAAGAGCCGGCCTAGAGTTCTCGTTATCGGCGCGCGTCTAAGCAGCTGATAAAAGTCCGTGTGCCTACGGGACAGATAACGCGAACCGCTGGTATAAAGAGTCACATAGATAGACTGATAAAGCACGGTTCACGGAACGGGCGAATCTCGAGCGGACCAACGCCCGAACTCGCGGCCGAAGGTGTTGCGCGGCAGAATCCGCGACGTCTTCCGGGTCGAGGAAGGGTCTCTTCGGGGTCTCCGGTCCTTCCAAGGAAGTCGGGACGCATCCAGGACGCGATAAGTGCTCCCTTCGACGATTTCACCTCGCCGTTCCTCGTGGTTTGTCGGCCATTTCTCTTATCCCGTTCTTTCCTGGATCCCTGGTCGAGTCCTCTCCTTCTCCTCCTACCTCTGCAAAACAGTGCATGGAGTCGAACCGTTACTGGGGTGTCCATTACAGGTACGATCGCGAACGGCACCTCGGCGAGGAGAGGCCGCGATTTTGCTCCTATCTTCGACGTCGAGTATCGAACCGAATCGACGCGAGTCGAATATTGGACTCGATGGCGATTCCGGATCCCTGGGACCCGATTCTCGAGTTCGGCCCATCAACTTTCGCAGGCGAAATTGACAATTTAGTAGACGATTTGCAAACGTTAACCAATGACGCGACTTCGCAACAATACGACATTTTTAATGTGAATCTATTCGTATCCGAAAAAAAAAAATCATATGAACTTTCGCAGGTGAAATGGACAATTTAGTAGACGATTTTCAAACGTTGACCAATGACGCGACTTCGCAACAATGCGACATTTTGAATGTGAATCTATTCGTATCCGAAAAAAAAAATTCATATGATCTTTCGCAGACGAAATTGACAATTTAGTAGTCGATTTGCAAACGTTAACCAATGACGCGACTTCGCAACAATACGACATTTTTAATGTGAATCTATTCGTATCCGAAAAAAAAAAATTCATATGAACTTTCGCAGGCGAAATTGACAATTTAGTAGACGATTTTCAAACGTTAACCAATGACGCGACTTCGCAACAATGCGACATGTTTTTATGCGAATGTATTCGTATGCGCAAAAATCGATATTTTTAATGCGAATCTATTCGTATTGGAAAAAAATCCGTATGAACTTTCGCAGGCGAAATTGGCAATTTAGTAGACGATTTTCAAACGTTAACCAATGACGCGACTTCGCAACAATGCGACATGTTTTTATGCGAATGTATTCGTATGCGCAAAAATCCGCGTGAACTTGAAAGTAGGATCCCTGATGCGTTGATTTGTGGAAAGTAATTGGAGCGATTGAGTAATTCTTATTTATTTTCCAGCGGAGGCATGGCCGGGCAGCATTACTGCCTGCGATGGAACAACTACCAGTCGAACATGACGTCCGTGTTCCATCAGCTCCTGCAGACGGAGGCCTTCGTGGACGTCACCCTCGCCTGCAACGAGGCCTCTCTCAAGGCGCACAAGGTAGGCCGCTTAACGGTGAACCTCTAGAACGGGAGGAGAAAGAGAAAGAGAGAAAGCGGAATCGATTCGTACCGTTGTTGCACCCGTTTCCCGGAGGTTTCCCGTCCTTTCCTCTGAGAAGTCAGGTCGAACATTGACGAATCTTTGCTCTTCCAGGTGGTGTTGTCGGCGTGCAGTTCCTACTTCCAGAAGCTTCTGCTCTCGAACCCCTGCAAGCACCCGACCATCATAATGCCTCAAGACGTGTGCTTCAACGATCTGAAGTTCATCATCGAGTTCGTCTACCGAGGTGAAATCGACGTCTCCCAGGCGGAGCTGCAGGTAATCAAAGGACTCCCCCGAAATGTCCGATTTCCCCCTGGCACCGTATCCTGCGTCGTATCCGTCGACCCGGGGACCTAAGGCAGCTCTTTCGGCGTTTACCGACCGCGCGAGCGAGCTTCTTTACCTACAAATGGAACAAACGCATCTCCGTGCGCGAGTCGGAGAAATTGAAACGCCCGTAACCTTCTCAACTTGAAATCGGGACGACCGAGCACCTCTTCATCGGCGAATCTCTCGTTTCATCGAGGATTTTCCTCGCTTACTTCGATTTCGAGAACCATCCGTCGGACATACGTGGGATTATCGACGGAGCGGGTATTCCTGAACTGCTTTACCGAGCGGAGGGCGTCGGTAAAACAGGGAGAGCTTTCGAACGTCGGCAAAGTGCACGGAGTGTACCATTCGAGGAGCCCTCGAATCGATGCACCGAGTGCAGTGGACGCGTACCCGATATCGGTCATAAAAAGCATTTTCCTCCACTCTCGCCGCAAGGACGAGAAATTCGAGCGTTCTTTGTCGGTCGCCGTAAAGCGGTTCCATTATCGAGATACCCTCGGAAGTCGATTTCTTTGTACGCCACTTCTCATTTCCGGCCGCGCGATTGCAAACTCGGGCGAGCTTTTTGAAGAGGAAGGAAAAATTGCTGTCACCGTGACATCCACTCCTCGTCCGCCCTCTTTGCCATCGTAAAATCAATAGGAGCAGTCTTCGACCCCTCTCTCGTTAGAGCGTATTGTTCGGCAATCAGGCTACTTGCCGTACTCGCCGAGCGGTTCTCATCCTACCTCTGGACCGACCGGCCGCGAAACGTTTCCGAAAAGCGTTCTATCCTGATCGAAAGTGTTCTTTTTTGCCTCGTGGAGATCTCATCTCCCGGAAGAAAATGAAGCCCAGAGTCGGTTCGGCTTTAAAAATGGATTTACGACGATTTCGCTAACGAGCGTCCGCCATGGCGAGCTTTAGAGGGTCGGAGGACTCTCGTTGAGAACCCGTTCTCGGTGTCCTTCGATTTTGGAGCGGCAATCGAAGACACTCGCGCCCTTCCAGCCCGCCCACCGATGGGACGTCGTTTTTTAGGAGCCGAATTTCTGAGCTCTCGATTCCTCGACGCCGACCGACCGCTCGACGGAGAGAGAGCTTTTCGCGCTAACTCTCGCGCGCTTTCCTAGAATCATTCGCCGAGTCGTATCCCTCGGGTTTCCTCGGCCGTTCTTAACGGACGGTGAGAGTCGACGCAGCCTCTCGGCCTTGAACCCGGAGCGGCGGACGCGCGTCCCGACGCGCGGCGGCGTCGAGATTTTCGCGGCGCAGAGTTTCGCGGAATCCCGACTACACGGTACGGCGCGGTTTCCGGAAAAAATGGCACCACCAGGGTGACACGGTCCGAGCGGTCGTCCCTCGGTGTCCTTGACACGGCTCCGAGCAACGACCACCTCGACGCGCGTGCACGAATGCACGGATGCCCGCGTGCACGCACGCCGAGAGCCGAGCCGCGCGCGGCAACGCCCGCGCTCGCTCTCTCGGCCAGCGAGCCGGGAGTTTTGCTTTACGCTTTGCCTCGCGACGTCCGGCCGAGAGAGACCGAGAGGGACCGAGAGGGAATTGGAGGGAGAGAGAAAGGGACCCGTTTCCAACGGCGCCTCCTCTTTTTGCCGCCAAGCGAAATAAGGTCGGGAAGAGCCTCGAGTCCGGGATCCCGGGACAGGAAGGAAGCAAGGAGAGCGGACCTCACCGGTGACCCGGTTCCCCGAGGAAGGCCAAATCCTCTCCGGAGAGCCCTGCCTCGGAAGGGCCGCGGCGCTCGGGCGGTCTCGGGCCTCTGACCCAGTTTTCCGAAAACGCCCGAAGCGAGGGAAACCCGCAAGGGAGCGTCCCGAAGGTCGGGATCGCGGCCGGTCTGCCGTACCGGCGGGGCGCCGATCGATCGGAGGGCGCGCGTCCGCCGAGGACGGCCGAAGTTTCCCGAGCGACTGTACGCGCTTTCGTGTGCGCGAGGTGTGCGCGCGGTGTGCGCGCGCCCGCGGGCGGGAGAGGGGGAGGGCCGCGCGGCGGCCAACCCGGAGTCGCGGGTTCCCTTTGTCCGTCGGCCGGCGCGAAATTCGAACCTCTCGCTCTCGCCACTCGCGGTCGGCTCGCTTCCTCTCGGTTGCTCGGCCACCCGTTCCCGTTACGGCGCGGCGTCTCGCGTCCCTCCCGCGCGCCGCCGCCGCCGCCGCCGCCGCCGGCGGGTCCACGCGTGCTCTCTCTCTCTCTCTCTCTCGCTCTCGAAGCGCGCCCGGCCGGACCGCCGACCGGCGAGGGGCCGGTTCCTCCCGTTTCCGCGAGCTCCCGGGACCGAGCGACGAGCCGGAGGGTCCCACGAGTCGTGGGTACCCTCTCCGAGGTCCGTTGAGATGCAGCAAGATCCGGCGAGGTCCAACGAGGTCTGGCGAGGAAACGTCTCGAGACCTCGATCGGCCTCCGAGCGATCGTGCATCCGGCCATTCTCGCGGCGAATCACGGACGGGAGGAGGGAGGGGACGTCGGAGCGAGGGAGAGGACTTCGACCTTAGCCTCGGCGTCCTTTTCGGAGATTATCCCGCCCCGGCCCCGCCGCCGGGAGATCGATGCCTCTCCGTCGGCCGCGTGCCTCGACTCGGCGTCCCTCTCCCTCTCGGCAGTCGACGCACGCACGCGGCCCTCCCCCTCCTCCTCCCTCTCCCACGTCGCGCCCGTCCTCCTCGTCATCGGCGACGCCGGCGACGCGTCGACGGAGTCGCGGCCCGGCCTCCTCGAGGCTCTCGAGGCTCTCGCTCGGGCCGGCGTCGCGGCGCGTCGCCGTCGCCGCCGCCACCGCGCCCTCTCCTCTCCTCTCCGCGCCGCGGCCAGCTTGCCGGCGCACTCCGTCTCTGTCGGTCGGCGAGCGCGCATCCCCCGCGAGTCTCTCCCGGAGCCCATCCTTGTCCGTCGCGTCGGCGAATTTCGCCGCGTCCTCCTCTCGCTCTCCTCTTCCTCCCGCTCTTCCTCCTCCTCCTCTGCCGCGCCGCCGCCGCCGCCGCCGCCGCCGCCGCCGCCGCGGTCTCTCCACCTCCTCCGGCCTCCCCCGCCCGCGCGCTTCGCCGCCGCCGCCGCCGCCGCCGCCGCCGCCGCCGCTCGACGTCCTCCGATGCGCGCCCTCCGCGAACGCCGAATGCCATTTCACTTTCGTTGGGCTTCGCCGCGGAGGAGAGCGGGCCCTTGCCACGGGAATTATCCTCCCGTTCGCCGTGTCCCCCGTTCTCCGGGCCGCTCTCGGCGCGTCTCGGCCGACCTCCTCTGCTTCGCCTCGCGCCCGCCCTGCCAGGTGAGTGGAAAAGCCGTCCTCCGAAGCGCCGCGGAATCCGCCACGAGGCGTCGTCCCTGACCTCGCGCACGCTCCCGAGGAGCGGAGGGAATCGTTACCCTCTCGCGTCCTCGACCTCCCCGGCGCCGCCGTCTCTCGCCGATCGCCGACCCCGGACCTCGCCCGCGCGCCTCTTTCCCGCCCCGGTGGAGGCCCTCGACAACGGTCGCGGGCCTCCTTCCCGCCCCCGTGGGGGCTCTCGACAACGGTCACGCGCCGGTCGCCTCCTTCCCGGCCCCGGGACTCTCCTTATCCGGCCGCGTACGCGAGCGAGCACGTGGTCGCGCGCTCCCATTCAGAAAGGAGGTTGTGCAGCGGAGAGGAGAGGTTATGCTCGCGACGCCCGTTACATTATCAATTCCGTTATGGCGCTCTATTCGTAATAGTAGACGCGACCCTACGGCGCCGTCGAGCTCGCCGTCTTCGGGGATCCCCTCTCCCTCCCTCTCTCTCTGACTCGCGCCCGCCGCGCCGGCTCTCCTCGTCGCGCTTCGCGACGCTCCCCCCCGCGGACCATTGCCCGCCCTCCCCCCGACCGTGCGACCCTCTCGGCGTCTAACGTTTCTCCTCGTCCGATCTCTCTTCCCTGGTTTACACCTGTTGGATTTCTTCGATCCGCCGGCTCCCCTTCCCGGCGCCGTTCCGCGTTCCGTCGAACTTTTCCCCGAGCCTTCCGGAGTCGTCGGGAGCGGGAGAGGGGGTGCTCCTGGCATCGAGATATGGCCCTCTCGGGGGAAGCCTAGGTCGAGGTTCGACCCTCGGTCTCCCGTCAATCGGTCGGACGATGCCCTTGAACCCTGAGTATCGATTGGCGAGGTTCGGATTCCACCGTGGGCACCCTCGTGCACCTCCTCCCCCCTCCTCCCCCCTCCGCCGCCCCGCGCCTTCGCGCGGACCGCGAGACGCGGAGAGTACCCGGGGCGGTTTCGCGCCTGCCGCCTCGCTCGGTCGGTCGGCCGACTCGCGTCCGAAAAAAGCGAGCGTCGGGAGGAGATTCGGCGGGGTCGGCGTCCGGGTGAGAGTGGGCAGCTCGGGGGGGGGGGGGTGGGAGGGAGAGCGGGGAGGCGCAGCCGAGCGTAGGCCGCTCGGCGTCGCGGCGCGGCCGGCGCGGCCGGCTCGGCGTCGGGGTTGGGGGTGGTCGATACGGCCCTGGGGCCGGAGGCCTCCGCCGTTCTTCCCGCGGGCGTTTTTGCCTCCCTCCCCCCTGGCGGCGCTCCGACCCCGCCTAATCGCGCCACCCCCGGGTTGATTAAAGAACGGAGCGCCGGTCGCCGCCTCCCCCACCGTCGCCGGTCCGGCCGCGGGGACGGAAGCGGAAGAGCCGGCCGCGGGGCCGGAAAAATCCGCGGGTCGCCGGCGGTCTCTCCGCGGGAGGAGAGGGAGCCGCCGCGGATAATCGATTCGCGACCGCTCGCCTCGCCGGCACGGATGCAAATGCGCCGAGGAACGTCGGCGCTCGGCTCGCCCTCAACTCGCCGGCGGTTGGTTTCAGTCCCTCCTGAAGACGGCCGACCAGCTCAAGATCAAGGGCCTCTGCGAGGTGCCCGAGAGCAAGGAGGGCCCGCCCTCGGTCAGCCTCGGCTCGCCCTCCAGGGATCCCGGCACGCCCCGGCTCAACTACACCAAGCTGAAGAGGCACCACTCCAGGTCGAAGAGGGCCCGCTTCGAGGCGAGACCGGACCCCGGCCCGGAGGGTAGGAGGTACAAGGAGGAAGACGGGGACCCCCTCGAGGAGCGGTACTCGCGCGACGACAAGGAGGTGAGTCGACTCCTCGAGCCTGGATAGGGTGGAAGGTCCTAACGGGTCGCTTTTCCAGAACATCCGGGACTGGCAGACGGAAGATGAGGACTGCCCGGAGACCGCAGTAGTCCTGGAGTCCTGCCAGCGAGACGGTGACAACGGCACCGGAGCGAACGACGACAACGGTAAGCTGTCGCGCGCGACTACGCCCCACACCTGATCGGGTCGTCGCCCCGAGACGCCCGGCGTCGTCTCGAGACGCCGCCACGTGGAGGCGCCGCCGGGCCGAGCACGTGGTCAGCCCAGGTGTGGGGCGTCTTACCGTCCCGGGAGGAATAGGACAGATCGTTTTCACTCGTAGTAAAGGCGAAATGTTCTGTCACACAGGACTGGGGCACTACGGTCATCACCCGGACCCGGCGGAGGTCGACCTGCCGCCCGAGACCCAGCCCACTCCGCCCAGCGCCACCCTCGTCGGCACCACCGTCACCCACCTGAGGGACTCCGACCACCACTCCGCCGGTACGACCCGGTCCTCGGGAAGAAAGTCGGACGGGAAGAGAACAGCGGCCGGCCGCTCGTTACTCGGGGAGAGAATCAAACTAATTGGACTAATCGCGCTTAACCGGTCGTGATTAGATTTGCTCCGCACTACCGGCCCACGCAGCCTCGTTCGCCCGGGTGGTGGTAGGAGGCCTCGTCGTTTAACGGGGATTTCGTCGCCACCGCACCGGGGAATCGCGGATCGCGAACTCGTCCTCGTTCGCGGCGCGAGTGTGCACCCCTCCGAAGTCGGCTGACGCCTCCTCGTCGCATTTCAGACATCCAGACTTGCGACAGCGTGAAGATCAAGTTCGAGACGCTGCACACGATGGACTCCTCCGACACGATCGACATCGACAGCCACATGTCGGATCGGGCGAGCGTCAGCTCGAAGAACGCCGCGGACAACGACAACATGATGATGATCACCCCCGAGCTCCTCGGCCTGATGCCGTCCGGAAGCTCCGTGCACTCCGACTCGGGGGACAACCTCAGGAGCCACTCGGGCCAGTCCGGGTCGCACCACCACGGCTCCAAGTCCTGGACCCAGGAGGACATGGACGCCGCCCTGGAAGCCCTCAGGAACCACGACATGAGTCTGACCAAGGCGTCGGGTAGGTGGTCGTTGACTTTTTCCCCCGGCAACTCTAGGAAATCTCGAATGACACCGGTGATTCCCTTTGCAGCGACCTTCGGCATCCCTTCCACCACCCTGTGGCAGAGGGCGCATAGATTGGGCATCGACACCCCGAAGAAGGACGGCCCGACCAAGTCCTGGAGCGACGAGAGCCTGAATAACGCCCTGGAGGCCCTACGGACGGGCACGATATCCGCGAACAAGGCGTCCAAGGCGTTCGGGATCCCCTCCAGCACGTTGTACAAAATCGCGAGGAGGGAAGGGATCAGGTTAGCCGCCCCCTTCAACGCGAGTCCCACGACCTGGTCTCCGGCCGACCTCGACAGGGCCTTGGAGGCCATCCGTTCGGGCCAGACCTCGGTCCAGAGGGCGTCCACCGAATTCGGCATCCCCACCGGCACCCTCTACGGCAGGTGCAAGAGGGAAGGCATCGAGCTCAGTAGAAGCAATCCGACGCCCTGGAGCGAGGACGCCATGACGGAGGCCCTCGAGGCCGTCAGGTAGGCTCCTTTCTTTGCTCCGACCTTGATGCACCACCGAAACCTTGATTTTCTGCCTCGACTCACGTGCCTTTGCGTCGTTCCGTTCCAGGCTGGGCCATATGAGCATCAATCAGGCCGCCATTCACTACAACCTACCATATTCCTCGCTCTATGGGAGATTCAAGAGAGGGAAGTACGAGGAGCCCGTCGTCAGCGAGATGTCCCAGGACGGAACCAATCCTCACTTCCATCAGAGTCCTAATCAAAACCACTCGTCCTCCCTCCCCGACCAAATGCCTTACCAGGGCAGCTGAAACTTACCCCTTTATTAGGCCAGTAGTTTAACTTACTGACTCCGGTTTCGTCGCGGAGCGCAAAAATCCATGCCGAAGGAGACGACGAAGGGGACGCGAGAGAAACGGGAGCGAGGGTGGTTGAGGGTGACGGATTGAATGGCGGGACCGGGGACGACTCGAAGGTACAACTCGTAGCTGGAGAAATGACGATCCTGCCTGCAGTATTAAGAATAAATAGCCGTCGACGAATATCATGTACATTCTGCAATTTTCACGTCGAACGTCAGGGACGGGGGGGGCTAGGATAATTCTATTTATAAGAGTAATTTATGGAGAACGCTGTGCAGACGGAAAACCGCCCAACAAATTTTTATAGCCGATACGGGGACACTCAGGAGACGTCAGAATTTTGTATGCCTTGGCTGATATTACGGGAGACCAGGGACGTTACGCTTTTAATCGAGTTTCCTTTCATTCGGAAATGGCGATACTCTGGGTGGGATTGCCGAACAAGTAATTCTAACGATTCTTGAGTGTACAATAACAGACTAACGAATAAACTCGAGCGATTTTTATTTTCATCACGGAATTCAATGAATACGTAAGATCGAATTTACGAGTGCCGAGAATGGACCACGTGTCGAGAGCGTAAACGGGGTAGATCAATTCGACGCGGAATATGTAAATCGCGAATCTGGATCAAAGGCTATTCTGTTTTTTTTTTTTTTCATTTTTAATTTCAACCAATCTCGAACAAATAAGCGACACGTGCATCCAGTTCGTTCTCGCACGAGGAGTATCCTTTCCAAGACGAGGAGTAAACTATTGTGAACAGAGTCCCAGGTAAACGACGCACAGTCTGCATCGTTATATTTTGTAGAATGGACTGAATAGGGTACGATAATGTAAAACAATTGATTTCACGGTGTAGATAAAAAACGTGGCCATCGAACGCCTCGGCGCGTCGGGAGACGCTTTTCTATATATTTTTTTTGTTTCTCTTCCGTTTTCTCAAAGGGAATTACAAACTTCCCCATGGCTCAACTGCCGCGCGTATAAATACGTACGATTAATTTATCACCTTCACAGCTATTATATTATTATAAATAAAATCTATATATTATATACATACTACTTATAAATACATGTACAGTTTATATATTTTAAATTAAAAATTAATGCAATCGTAGGAGCGCCATCTTGTTCGACCTCCCTTGCCTTATCAACGGTATAAAAGGCTGTGCTTGACGATTTAAGCGAGCGCAGACGTTGAACTTCATGTACGCAAGGTCCGTAAAGGCAATATTGAGAACCGCTGTCGGTTCCTGCGGTTCTCGGACTCGAACCGTATCAGACTTATCAGACGAGGCTCGACGTCGGTCCTCGATACACAGGATGGCTCAGCTCGATCAAAACTGTATTTTCTGCAAAATACTAAGTGGACAGGAACCTGGTGAGAAAGTTTACGAGGTAAAACATTTCTTTCTTAATTTAACCTTGCACATCCTATTAATTCGTTGCCTTCTATATGAGAACTGCATATCAATCCGCGCACAGTGACAGCTGATATCGCAGACCTGTCAGGCAGGTAAAAAAGCATTTTTTGAAAATGCTCATTTCTCAGATGTCTGTAATCAGTCTTTCCGGAAATTATCAGAATACAAGTGGTTTGAAAAGTGTAGTTAATTGTGAAATAAAAAAGATTCGAGAGCTATCGACCTTTGCACGCTTCGGCGGCCATCTTTGCTCGAGCTCAGGGACGAGCGAAGCGCGGGCGCAGTTGGCCCTTAAAAAAATATTTTTCCACACGTTTTAAAGGTTCTTTACGTATGGAATCACTGATTTTATTTTCTTCCAGGATGACCATGTGGCGTGTATTAAGGATATCCATCCAGCGTCCACTCATCATTACTTGATAATACCCAAAACGCACATTCCCAACGCGAAGGTGTTGACGCAGAAGGATGAAGAAATATGTACGTGGAAAATATGATATTTATTATCGGCAGAGGCAGTGATGGGCACGTTTGAATATTTTATTGTAGTTGACAAGCTTGTTGCGACTGTGGACGTGGTGGCAGAGCTCCAAGGGTTCGACTTATCGTCCGTAAGGACGGGGTTTCATTGGCCGCCATTTAATACCATAAATCATTTGCATCTCCACGTAATCGCGCCACTGGAAAATATGGACTTCCTAAGGAGGATAATGTTCAAGCCCAATTCTTGGTGGTTCGTCGGTGTACGTAGTTTTGTTTTAAAAAGGAGTTGTCGAACGACAACATCGGTTTCAGACTTTAATCCTTTATTTTATTTCAGACGGACTATGTGAAGTCGCACATCCAGTCGAGTCTTTAAGGAAGTTTTACGCTTATTGTCAGGTTCAATCCCCATATCACGGTAGTTCAATTTGTATAGTACTCATAGCAATATGTTTTAAATGATGTTTAAGCATACACTGTATTAATAAGACTCGTATTAATCTAGAATGACTTTCTTAAAATGAAGAAGCGTCTTGAATTCTTTGCGTTTTGTTCATTGAATTTTCTACTATGCCCTCTTTGAACATACGCTGCCATTCTTTCCCGTGAGGATACTTAAAGTCTTGCAGCGCGCTCTGTTTGATTTTAGTGGAATATCCAGGCACAGTTGGTGGCATGTAAGAAGCAGTTTGGATCTCAACTGGGCTTTCGAAATGCTCGTGCTGCTGGTCCACGAATTCTATCACCCGTGCGTCCATTGTGCCGCTTAAGGACACGAAATCCCACATCTGAAGATGCTGCACCATCTCGCATAGTCCTACACCTCCGGCATGAGGACAGACAGGAACTGAAATATAACAGAACAAGCTGTAAAGAAATCCAAAGGAACATCAACGTCATCTGTTGGCGACCGAGAACTTACCTTTAAACTTTTCAGCCATGAGGTACACGGAAAGTATCTCGTTCACGCCTCCTATCCGGGCAGAATCGATTTGACAGTAGTCAATCGCCCTGGACTGAAGTAATTGTTTAAACATGACTCGATTGGCGCACATCTCGCCGGTAGCTACTCCAATTCCAAAAGGACGAAGTTCTCGGGCTATTTCGGCATGCCCTAAGATGTCATCCGGTGATGTTGGCTCTTCGATCCAAGTGGGCTTGAATTTCGCCAGCTTTTTCACCCAAGTGACCGCCTCGGGAACGTCCCATACTTGATTCGCATCCAACATAAGCTTACACTCATAGCCGATGCATTCTCGGATCAGTCGGCACCTCCTCGTGTCGTCTTCCAAATTTTGGCCAACTTTTGCCTTGAACGAGGTGAAGCCGAGATTCAAGAATTTCTTGCAAAGTTCTTTAACTCTTTCGTCGCTGTAGCCCAACCATCCCACTTGGGTGGTATAAGCGGGATATCCGCTTTTTCGCAGAACCTCCTCTCGCAAAGCCTTGCCATTGGCTTTTTCCTTCAAGAGAGAAATAGCCTCTTCTTTCGTCAGGACATCGGTGCTGTATGGAAACGATTGGAAATTAATTCGGTATTTAGAGAACGTAGATGTACGAAGTAATGGTCCTACATGTATCGGAAGTCTATGGTCGAAACTAGCTCTTCTGGAGTAAGATCGGTCAACAGCTTCCAAACGGGTTTATTTTCAATGCGAGCCCAGAGATCCCATAAAGCGTTAACAATGGCTGCAGTAGCGAGGTGCATCACCCCTTTCTCCGGTCCGAGCTAAAATACATATTGTAACAAGGTGATATGAAGTATTCCACTCGATAACATTACCTGTACAGTTTACAGCGTTTACTTACCCACCTTAACTGCGACTCGCTGGTTAAATTTCTCCAGAAAGTCGCGAAATTCTTAAAAATCCACCCGGCGTTGCAACCCTTCACGAGTCGGAGCATCGATTCGCATGCTTGCACCACTAAAAATTGCATTACGAGTCATTAACGAAACTTCATGCACCGTGAAGTTATTTTTCATTCCGCCATGGTGTACTTACCGATCTCGGTACCTCTGCCCAAGGTAAACGTCAACCCGTACCCTTCTAACCCTTTGTCCGTTTTCAACGTGACATAGGCACACGAGTAATCGGGATCCGTATGCTGAATCCAAAAACCGATTTCAATGCATAAGCAAGATTTTAATTAAATCTAAGCACGTACCATAGCATCGCTACCGTCTGCATGCAGGGACGTTGGAAACCTAACATCTTCCACGGTAGCATCCACTATATTAATTTCGATCATTCTCGCACTTTTGAGAGAAAATCAAGAAGAACGTCCCGAGAAGCTCGACGCTGATTAACTGAAAATATACACGCATGCTTTGCATTCCTTATCGCAAGTGACGAGTATCCAAGCTCATCGAAACTTGGGAAAATACCCGGATCGTGAATCCACCGAACTCCAGTTGCATGTTACGCGCGATTAGATAAGAAAACGTAAAACCTTGGGAAAGGAAATAAGCGATGACTTATCTAACCTGTACCGTGCACTACAGTGCGACGGATCTCGCGCTAACTTAAACGGTAACTCACGCGAGTATTTTTGATGTGATAAAGTAGCGTTGATTTGCGTTTGCGGAGCAGCGAACCGTGTGAGAATGTAATTGTTTTACGACCCGAGCGAAAGTGTTCACGTTTGAACTGATGCTTAGTCGCGTCGGTGCCGGAGAAAATGCCTTTTTCGGAGGATGAACAGATTCTGTCTTTCCGATGAAGATCTCGGAGTATCGAGACCTCGGAGAAAGTTTTGAAAGGGTGGAGTTTTGTGAGGATCTCCGAGGATAGGTCGAGAGAAAAAAATGGGCTGCATTTTGCAATGCAGTCGATTGGTTGCAAAGAAGCGTAGGAAGGGAAGTCATTGCAGTCAAGGAGGTGTAGGTGGGGACTGCAAGATGGACTCCTAGAGAAGTACTTCCGAGAAGGAACTTGGAAAGGACTTAAGAAATATGGTGACAAATTGCCACTCATTGATACATGCCGAAATTAAGAAAGCTAGGCTTAAGCGCTAAAGAAATAAATTATCCTTCTCGAAAAATTTGGAAAAGTCTGCGACTTGACTGCTTCCGTATGAGTCGAGAGTGACAGATGGACGCCCTTAAAGAGGAGACCTCTAAAACATCGAAAAAAGGGAGACGAGCGCCTTGACCATGGGGTTCTATGGCGGTCCTCTACCTTCGGCGGAGAAGGTATGACGGCGCGAAGAGTCGCGCGGTTCGAGCGCAGGTACGCTCGCACCGTTAGCGCTGTAGAAATTATTTGTTAGTTGTGCCCATAATTATGAAAGTGGTCTAAGTCAAAATTAAAAAAAAAAAATGAGTTTATCAGTTATTTCACGCCATATTATTTCAAACGAAATTAATTCAATGTAATTTCGAAACAAAAAATATATGACTTACAAGGAAACATTCCCAAGTGTCCGCCTCCGATCTTATTGAGTTTCATATATGTTGAAGAACACAAAAATCTAAGAGACACGTGTTTTTTTTTATCTGCAATGGTCCACATTTAAGGGGTGAAACAACCCCCCAAAGTTTAGGGAAAAATCGGTTTTTAAAATATTTTTCGTAGAAGCAGTGGAGGGATTTCGACGAAACTTTGTATAAACGTATTCTGTATAAG